>NW_022639594.1:735940-768870 GCF_010583005.1 Odontomachus brunneus
TCTCTCTCTCTCTCTCTCTCTCTCTCTCTCTCTCTCTCTCTCTCTCTCTCTCTCTTCTTTTTTTTCTTATTCTGCATCCTATGGTTCCGCGTAAAGATCGCGTCGCATCATTAGATACTTGACTCTATACAGGATCTATTAAAGATGATTGCAACACGCTAATTTCGCGTCTCAGGAAACACGATAACGTTTGGACACAATTAACCCTTTATCACGTAAAAAAATAATTACTATAACTTATGATAAAAAAAACATTTCTCTTTATTAAATTTGATTGTTATGTTAGTGGTAATAATTTCATATGTATGCCATTACTACCATTTTTATGTCAGAGAACAAGTCAGAGAATATGATTGGGGCTAAAAATAACTACAATTTTAGTTCAATCAAACATTTCTTTCTCTTAGTGACGTTAGTTTCATAAAATCCGAACGAATATTTGTAACTTTCGCAAAGGGTCCGCGAACATGTCAAAATAGCGAAATTTGCAGATTTTGATTTTATTGCGCTACTATCTTGCTTTAACTGAAGATTTTTTATATCTCCGGAGAAAAGTGTATCCGAAAATATCGGTTTTTCACACGGAAGAAACACTATCATCTGCTCACAGATAAATCTCAATATTGAGTCTGGTTGACATAACCAGATTTACGCGTTGGTACCGACCATACTGTTTTTTCCATGCAACAAGGTTATAGTAGCTCAAAGTTGCCTGGCTTTGACAGATCCAGATTGTACTGTATATCCTCCCAAAAAAACACACATACACACACATGATTGTACGCGAAGGGTAAAATATTGAATTCGAGCGGAGGAAATTCGCCGGGAAATTCGCGGATTATCACAGCGCGTCGATCGCGTGTAAGCGAACGCGCGTCTCAGCGATGATTTATTTGCAGCGGCTATGTTGGATAATCGACGATTGCAACACCGGCAGATTTATCGCCCAAGCCGATAAAAATAAGTCGAAATCGCAAAACAAGAGCCCTCTCCTCTCCGTTTCGCTCTCCCGGCTGAGTTGTCGAATGATCACGCGACGTGGTATTCGCACAAAAGTCCAGCCCGTCTTCAGCCACGCGCCGCGAGCCCGTCGTAAATCGCCGCGCAAATTAACATGCTCCACGGCCATGCTTCGTCGACGCACACATCGGCGAAGAAAGGAATCCTCGTAAATTCGAGGCTACCTTCGCAGATACCGCTCATCGCTCGGCTCCTTCGTGTCAGTAACGCGCTCGCGCTCGGCTCGGATAACACAAGGATTTCGTAACGCCAAGATCGATCAGCGCGCGCGTGGGTGGCGTGGTGCTTCCGAACGACGGAGAGATAACAAGCAAGTCCGTAGGGTCGTCGAACTCTCTCCGTTCACCCTGCCGTCCGTCCATCCGAATATTCGATTAAATGTATCGACGGTGCTCTATAAATGTATATCGGTGCGCCGCGAGCCTCATAAATTTCAGGCGATCCTGAAGGATGACACGGATCCCGCTTGTCCCTCCCGTCCCTCTTCCTTCGTTCCCGCGCCCGACCCCATCGACCCCCGTACGGCGATCGTCGCAAAAACTGCTGGCCGTAAAAATTTAACAAGGAACCTCCTGGACCGCTCTCGGTCGTAGGATTTGGGCGATGTCGATGGCTCGAGAGGGAGTCGCGCAGGAGAGATGAATGGCACAACAGGCGGGGATGGAAGTAGGAAGGAAGGAAGGAAGGAAAGAGCGAAAAGAGAAAGAGGGAAGCGTGAGAGCAGGGAGGCAGGGAGGAAGCGAGCGGAAGAAACTCCCGCAACTGTTCCAATAATGCGAAATGAAGGATGATTCGTGCAGCGGAGTGATATTGAAATCCGTTGGAATCCAATATTTATTATTAGCCGGCCCCAGGTATCGTTTCGCGGGCAGCTATTGTCGTGGCGATAAAGTAGGCTCGGCATTTCCGGCCGGCTAGATTGCCGGGATTCTTCGGTTCTGGTATGTCGTCGGATTTCCCGTCGGTAATTTACATCGCCGTATAATCAACGCCCCGTCGCGGTCAGCCGCGCGAAATTTTCTCCCGTACCTTTACTTTATTTCGTGACCGTGCTGGTATCGCGAATAAAATGATCCCCGGTGTGTGCACCGCGTATCTCCCGTCCCGAGGCCATCTCTCGCACTTTCGCGCATTGGAAAATATTCGTTGAGGACTTAATATTTCAAAGTGTGTATAAATTCCTTTGACACACATGTATATTCTTGTAATGGCATTTCTTTTTTGCGCAAGATGAAAATTTGACAATTTGACTGCATCAGTTCTAATACATTCTGGAGTTTTATTCAGTAAAAGATAAAATATGTCATGGAGAAGGTTATGGTTCGCTAATCTGGGACAATTTTAAACTAATATCTAATTAAACCTAATTAATTTCAATAACAGTTCGAAAATAATCGGGAGACAAAAAATTCCCGAATTGAAATTTTGGCTCCACATCAATTTTGCAAATTTCGTCAAACTTGAAGAGAATTAATGAAGAAAATCTTAAAATATAATATTATATTAGCTATTGTCCTACTTTTGATGAAACAAACGATTATTTATTGCCGTTTTTTCCATACTAAGTCTGAAAAATATAGTCATTTCAGAATTATTTAATATTCCATTATCTCAATATTTTTCATCTGCATTTTTATCATTCTTTTTAAATTTAATGTTTAATTAGAAATCAGAAATGTTTAGTTAGAAATATCATTAATTACATAACTTATTTAAAGCTGCAGATGGAACATGTGAGAGATAAGTAAATATTAAATAATCTAATAAAGATTAATGTATATTAACATCATATATTTCTACTAATATATGTAGAGACACATATTTTATACACGAACATTTCCAACACCAATGAGAAAATAAATAGTGAAGAAATTACAACGAAACGATGTTTGTTGTCTTATCTATTAATCAGATTTGCCATTAATCTTTATTAGATCACTTGATATTTATTTATCGTACAAATCCTATCTGTAAAAGTTACACAATACGTTGTCAAATGAAATTAAGAATAAAAAGTAGATAGGATATTAAGATAATCTAATATTAAATAATCCTAAAACAATTTCTTTCTAAGGAACAACTTCCTCATTTCTTTCTTAGCATGGAAAAAATAGTATTAAAAGAACCAAATGCCTTTGCGCGTGGAAAGACGGGCCTCCGTTAAAATACTAGTCAGGAGGAACTAAAGATACATAAATAAACTTATTAGGAATGTAGTCTGTGAGGATTTTGTGACGCTAAGAGAGTCGTAAAAGAATAATGTGTTATGGAGTATACAAATAATTAAAAAGGTGATTCATTTTGTGGTTCTATCACGATATTTAAAAAATGGAAATAGATATCAATACGCTTTTTCTTTTGAATATTCGTATTAAAACAATTTACAAATTGAACTCATGAACTCCATGAACATCAGGAAACAATTGTTTTTATAACTTATAAAATTAATAAAAAAAGCACAAAAATTTCAGAGGTTCAATGAGTGGAGCCAAATTTTTCAAACAAAAAATTATTTTACTTTTATTTTTATTTATTCTAGCCAAATCATGACAAGACCACAAAGTGAGTTACTTTTTTAATTACTTGTATCTCGATAATACATTATTCTTTTGCAACTCTTTTGGTGCTATTTTATTGCAAAATCCTCACAGATACATGCCTAGTAAATTTATTTATGTATCTCTACTCCTCAGTGGCAAGCATTTTAACGAAGCCCCGTTTTTCCGCGCGCAAAAATACTTGGTCCACTTAAGTAAGTATTTATTGCATCAGAGCAAGACGAAATGGCTTGCATAGCATTCTCAAAGTTGAACGGAATTTACAAGATTAACGTGAAAGTGCTGTTACGATCCTAATAAACGAGCTAATAAACGAGTAAGAACGTACTACGATGGGGTGTTCGCAATACTTTTACATACGGAGATATCGCGCGGGCAGACTCTTTGCTGAAACTTTATCGCCGCGATGCTCTGAGCGCGTTTCTTTGGTTGACCCACAGCGGCGCGCGAGCGAACAGGCGGGCGAACGAGTGAGGCCGATGGTAATCCTAGATTTCGTTGGAAAAAGCGAGTCACCGTGGCGTTTCCCCCGGTTCCATTTTGCCTGTCTCTATATTTGGCATAAAAACCCGCTCGCGCACAATGCGCACACGGCCGAATATGAAAATGCTCGCCTGCTTAGGAACGTACTTCGCGTTGCTGGCATACGAAGTGGCATTCGACAAACACTGTGCGGCTTTTCAACTCGCGAAAGCTTGAGGCTCAGCAGGCTTATTCAAATCGACCAGGGCTCCGGAGAGAGAACGAGGCAGACGGCGCGAGACAGAAGAACGGAAAGAGAGAGAGATAGAGGTAGATAGAGTGGAAGAAAAAGAGAGAGAGACAGCGAGAGAAAGAAACGGAGAATGAAACAGGTTGCCACGTTCGTTTTCTCGTTTTTCCACCCTTGCTCCGCAGCCTCGACGCGCTTACGTTCCCTTCGCCGGAACGCTCCGTATTCGCACGAGGAAGGCGAAGAAACACGCGACTCTGGACGAGGACGATTACCTCGGGACCGGAACGACGCCTACTTGAATGCGTTATCTCGCGCTCATCGCTCGAACGGAAGGCGAAATTTTCTCGGAGATGAGGCTCTAGCCACGTGTGATCGGGTCGTTCTCTGAAGGAGATGAAATCCAAAGATGAGCTCCGTTTTTAAGAAAATGAATAGAAGAACCGCGGTAAAGAGACGGAAATGTAATTCGTGAGCTCGACGTTTAAGAGAGAGAGAGAGAAAGATTTAATCGTCATTGCTAATCGTTACTTCACCGTGTTAAATTGATCGTAACGTATCTAGCAACTAGAAGTCACTAAAAGATAAGTTTCATCACCACATGGTCGCACACGATCGTTAATAGCTGTATGCAATATTGATGTCTATTATCGCGATTCGTTTCGGGAACAAAATCGTCTTCTTTTTTAGTTAAAAAAATAATACACGTACGCGTGCACATACACATACACAGCTAATTCCTCGGTCGCCAGTGCAGCGAAACGCTCGCACCGTTCGCCGGCAATCCACTTTCTAAAATGCGGTCGCCTTCGGCAAGCGTACTCCGCATATATCGCGGCTATTTTTTTTTATTTCCCCCCTCTTGCGAGATATCGCCCGCGAATTTCGTTTCGCAGTCGACTCAGGTGGTCTCGGTCGGACAAGTATTTTAAAACCGCGGCGCGACCTCGACGATCGAGTACCGTGCCCAGTTCACCGGTAGCTCGTTTGAATTTTAGAACGATAGTGGAAACTCGTGTACCTCGCACGACTCGTGAATTTAACTTTCCGGCAAGCGAGCGGGCGGACGGGCGAGCGAGCAAGCGAGCGAGCGGGTGGCCCGAGTAGATGGTGCCGGCGCGAATTAATTCACGACCTCCTGACAAACCGTTTTCCGCCGAGTTACTCCGTTGTATCGCCCGACGCTCCTTTCGACGAATGTCGCGCCTCCTCCGTCGCGATATCGCGTTGCAACGTCTGTGACACACGTCCGCGTTACGAGAACTTCCACTTTGTACGCGCGATGTAAAGCGGACTGCATCGTCTCAATTCATCGTCGGCGATTCAATCGTGAATGATAAGGATGCGCGTCTATGACGCTTAACCTTTTCGTTCGTTATCGAGTGGCTGACAGTAGCAAATGCGAAAACGCTCACACGACGAAATCGCGGATATTTTCGCGCAATGAGTCGTGTCACAGAATTATTTCTGCTTGGTGTAAAAATTTCTATTTGTAGCAATTTCCGATTTCATCATTGCGCTTTTATTCATTGCTATATCCTATACACACAGAGAGAATTTTATGAATATTATTATAGAATCTTGTAACCGAGGAACAGAGATCGATATTCTGCGGATAAATCCTTTTATTTTATATATGCTATTTATTTTTAGGAACTGAAATGTACCTGAAAAATTTGTTGTTGCTATTTCTAACGAAATTTACTCTTTCTTGGCAAAATATCGACAGTCTATTTCTGCATCACTAGAAACATAGAAGAATTAAAAAAAAATTAATGAAAAAATTGAATGAAAAAATTATATGAAAAAAAAAAATAAATTTTGATATATTCTCTCAGTATATATTTTTATTTTATTTTAATTTATTTAATATATAATTTAATTTATTTTAATTTATTTAATATATAATTTAATTTATTCCACTGTACATTTAATTTATTCTACTGTTTTATTATTATTCTACAATTTATTTATTATATTATTGTTTTCTCTTACGTCAACATCAATATCATTTTATGGAAATACGCGTGTAACTTATAATCAAGCTGCCGACGCCCGGCGACTTGAGTCGACTAGCCGACGATCGCATCCAAGGAAGTAAACTTTATCCTTGAAGAATTAATACGCTAACGAGCTCTCTCGTTATCGTGAAATTCCACGCAACTCTGGGACACGATTTCTCAGACATAAGGGTTGACCACGTCTCGTGGATGGTAGATCACCACTGGCTCGAAATTCTCGTTACTCCCTCACCATCCTCTTCCGGTGGAGGAGCACGCGCGAGCGCGGTGATGATGATACGCGGTGTGTCAGCGAGCAACCCTGTCGCACGCGGGAAAGGGCGCGAGACGGGACACGGCGAAACGATGCGAGAGCCCAGAAGGAAGACGAGTATCAACGGTGACAAGGAACATGAACGATGGGTGCGACGGCGGTGACGGCGAATTTGAAAATAAAATTTGACGTTTTTATTGAAATCCGACGACGACGGAGCACGGCGAGGCGAGGCGAGGCAAGGCGCAGGCGACGAAGTGAGGCGAGGCGAGGCGCGTCGCCTCGTGTCGCCGTCGCGTATATACGTGTAATCCTTCACAGCTCGAGTTCTCGTCGAGAGAGAGAGAGAGAGAGAGAGAGAGAGAGAGAGAGAGAGAGAGAGAGAGGGAGTGAGGGAGGCGAGGGGCTTTAATAGCGCAGTTACGAATGATGGATCTTAACTCGAACGTAACCGCTTCGCTCGTGATGTAATCCATTAACGGAGCAAGCGACTCGCCCTCAGGCGAATTCGGACGGGCGAGTCATAATCGCGAGATAATCGCTGGCGCGTCTCGCGCGAAATTTCTTCTCGGCGATCATCGACGGCACGAAGATGCCGAAGGAAGCCAGCTGACGCGGAGAAGGGAGGCGAGATAAGAAAGAAACGCCGCAAATTCGCTTGACCCCGTTGAAATTTCATTGCTTCCCGTGACTGGCGGCACCGGCAGCAGCCGGCAGTAGCAAGCCGACGACGCGATGTATATTAAATCCCGCGAATTGCCGGGTATTATAAAGTTGCGCAACTTCGCTCATTACGAGCGATGAATAAACAGAAAAACTTCTTTCTTTCGAGTGTCCCTTTAATAACATCCCAACTTCCCGAACGCGATTCCCAACTTCTTGACCCAGTCTCAGGACGCGCTCGCGCGAAGTGCTCGCCGTGATTTCGCTCTTTCCTCTCTTCCACCCCCGTCGTCGATTTCTCGCGCGGCCCAGTTTCGATTTAACATTACGGCAAAATCGCGTCGCGTTGCATTTAAGGCCTCCTCGCCGCAGGTCATCTTGACTAATGACGTCAGCCGAGCGAGGAAACATATGCCGAAAATTCTCGCGGAATACGTCGAGGTAGAAGATCATGTCCGTTAAAATGACACTTTTGATCGATTGAATGCCCTCCCATTGCGAAATATTCCAAAAGCTTTCCTCTCTAATAATCAGTAAATTAGCTGTATAATTAAGGTGACGAAATCATAAGGAAAAATAGACTGAAAGGAAAGGCTGCTTATTGTGTTAATTTTTCGGTTATTTATTGATTGTTCGAAGAAAAGTTTTCAGAATATTTCATGTGCGTGCTCAATCGACTCCAAGGGAGTCACTTTATAAACGTGTCCTTTCACATCAGCGTATTTCGTGAGAATTTTAGGTATGTGTGTTCTCACTTCTGACGTCATCAGTCAGAAAGTTGCGCGGCGAAGAGATCAATAGGCTTAAGAGAAAAACTCGCCCCTTCGATATCTCATCTCCTTTGCCTCTTGACAATAGAATGTTACAGGGAGACAAGCAGAGAAAGAACGAAAAGACAGATGGACAGAAATCGCGATATGGAATCGCAGCAACCTCTGTTAGGCGCATCGGTTAGGCGCTCGTGTTACGTAGGTGGTAATTGCTTGAGAATCGATTTAGCCGCTTGCACTCCAGCGACGTCGCCTTAACCAATGCAGTACGCCGCGAACGATGATATTCCTGTCGATAACAATTTACCCCCGATACGACGGCTTGAAGCGCGCGTCTTTTCAGCCACCACCATAGGCGAGCTTAAACGAGCGGAATAGAGCAGCATTCGCGCAGCAACATGACGAGAGAGAAAGAGAGAGAGGGAGAGAGATGCAGCGCTGACAGATTCGATTCCGAGTGAAAGGACAGCGGATCGCGCGAATAAAAATGACGCGAATTCTCTTACTGGCCGCTACGGAGAAGCAATAGCGGTTGTTTTAAAATAAAAGCTGTACTTTTTTGAAAACAAACGCATTAAATGAGCGGGTATGTAGCTGCGTTGTCGCGCGTGCGTAACGCAGAAACAGATAGCCGTGTCAATTCGGATTTTTATATCTCGAACAAAATAAAAGTTGTGTACGCGAGATGTTCTCTCTTTCTCTCTCGCCCGCCGAATTCGCTCGCCGACAGGCGGGAATAACCGTACAGAATTCGTTGCGGAATTCGACAAAATTTCGTGGTGAGCGGACGCGTCGGAGACGCGAGTCCGCGATTTGAAATTGAAAAACGATTATCTCGCGCTTTCTTTATCGGAGTTTATTCGCGCTACTCATGGGACACGACTGCGCACTTTTTCGCCTAATTTTGCGCGAGCAGCATCTGGCGAATTTAAATGGATCGCTGCCCCTTTTCATTTTCTGTTACTTCCGCCGAATATGTCGCGTTCGGTCGTAGTAATTTCGTATTTTCGCCGAATCTTCCGCGGATCCATGTCCCCGCGCGCCTGGGAATGTGACGAAAAAAAGCGCTCTCTCGCATATGTCGAGCTTAAAAGAGTGACACGAAACAAGCCGCGCATCGCGCGCTATTATCGCACGGCTAAACGGCGAGGTAATTCGCGCGACAGCGAGGACGCGAAACACGCGACATTCGGCGCGATAAGGCGCAACGAGACGGAATGTACTTATTCCGATGCGGTTAATGCGCCGTAATACGGTAAAACGAACTGCACGATTAAATCTCTCTTGTCCCGCGCGCCAAAAAGCGCCGAGCGATCTCGATTAATCATTCGCTCGCCCGTCGCGCGGGGAGTCCGCGTTAAAACGCGACCACCGCCGCCGCCGCCTAAACGCAAAAATTTGCGGAAACGAGCTGGAACATGACAAACGATCCGTTAGCTTCTCGTCTCCGTTTCTTCACCCGATACCGCCGTCGTTCCGAGTAGTAAACGCAGCGAGGGACGTGCACACACAGACGCGCGTACACACATACACGTACATCCGGGGAGGAAGTAGCGCAGAGCAGAGGAATGGCACGCGCGCGCGGATCTTTTCGCGCGGAAGATAAATAATCTCCCGGAAATTTATGTAGAGAGCGATATCGTTTTCGAGCGCCGAGAGCGGAATAATAAGCGAATATTTTCGTGACACGTAATTCCGTTTGCGAATGCCATCTCGATGTACGGCTCCGCCCCGCGGGGAGTTGAAGCCGGAATCTCGATAACCGCGCGCGCAACCAATCTGCCTGAACCTCCGCGACGACGGGTCAGTAGGTCACTCCTGTATAACAATTTCGTGCATTCCTGCGGTGCGCCCGGGATCTTGCCTCTCCTCCAATAACCGACCTCACCCCGCGCCTTGTTTGCGCCCTCCTCACCCTCTCTGCCTACGCGTTATTCGCTAATAGCTCGGAGGACACGGCCGCGACCGCGACGATCCGTTTGCTCGTTGTCGTGTCGCGATAACAACGCAGCGCTTTGTGTTGTTTTTCACCCCCTTTTCACTATCCCCTCTCATTGCCATTTCCTCCCCCCGCCCGTTTTCCCGCGTCGCGTTCTTTTTTTTTCTTTTTTTAAGGTACCGTGCGCGCGCGTTTCGCGCTTTATTGGATCTGTCGCATTTTATTGCGAACTTTCAAGCAATTTTAATTATATCTCGCTGCTATCGATCTTCGACACGATCCTCCAACCACTCTTTCACCGTCACCGCCGCCGCCGCCATTCCATTTACATTGCAAACGTTCCTCTGACAAAAAATCACGAATATTCCCCGCCGCCGCGATGCCCACCGTCGCACACTGCTCTCCGCATCGCGTCGCGTTCGTGTCGTACGTATATTTGTTGGTTTTGGTATGTGCTGCGGGTTCACGCAGAAAAAATGTAATAAAATCGCAACTTGATTGCGCGGCCGTTTGGGACACGCGTACCACTGGCCGCCGCCGCCACTGGGTCGTTACTGCTATTTTCCCGATTTTAGGAGGGAACGCGGGCTGATTGTAGTTTCGTTGAATTTCCGAGCTAGTCTTCGTTAATGTCGCGGATCATTAACCCTTGGGTCGCGTAGAAGGCGACTGCAAGCGTCGCTCGAAAACGAGAAAAAGGAATGCATTCGCATTCTACTGATATAATTGTTTCTTCTTATTTCGCTCGCATTATCTGCTCGCATCGCGTAATCACGATGAGCGACAATGACACTTGCGCATTTGCATACGTTGGGGACTTGCAAAAATCTGTTGGAATTTTAATTATATTTCCTTCACCAATATTGTGACTCTGCCAATTGTCACAGACATGGTAAATGTACACTAAGAGAAAAATGTTCGGTACTCATAACTATAATTATACATAGAGAAGTAATTACTACAAATTATGGTAAAAAAAACATCCTTTTTTATTTTCCATTTCGTGTCAGAACGACCAGACGATATAGTTGGGGTTAAAAGTAACTATAATTGTAGTTAGATCAACCATTTTTTTCTCTCAGTGTAATAGATGCGATTGAAGATTAACTCCTAACGGTAGAGCGTATATCGACGTGTTCAGACGAGGCAAGTAAACGTAAGGAAGCATCGTGCGGGGAGAAGTAACACGAAGTTACGCGCGAAGTAACGACTGAAATGAAATTAAAATGAAATTCCAGTTATGTTCCGCTCTTTCGAGTCGAGTTCTAGACGAACGAGCCAGAGTTCGATGAACGCGCGGAAGGATATGAAATAAATATGCCCTCCGTCCATATATTACGTGAAGTCGTCGGGAAGACTCCGCTATAACATACATCGCGCCGGGCTCATTTGATTCAATCGGCCGACGAGACAACAACGACGACGACAACAACGACGGTATTTTTAATAAAGCCAGATAAACGCGCACACGCTCTCGCTGGCTAACGCGCGACACAAAGAATCGCGGAAAGGCGTATTCAAAAAGAAAACCATTTGCGAGCCCGATCTCGCCTGATGTAAATGCGAGTTCTGTGTCGCAAAAATCTAAGCTGCCTTCGAAGACCGCTCCCTCGCCGTTCGATTCCGGCCGCCGTGATGAAAAAGCGTCCACTGTTCGCGCCGCACGTTCTCAACGGCAGAAATTCTATACGCCCGTCGTGTCTTTTTCGAAATCTCTCTTCCGTGCGCGTTTTCGTGCCGAAGGTACTCACAAGATCGCGCCTATGTGTGTACACTGCAAATCCAAACGTGTTACTTTTAAACGCACAAGCATATAATTTGGCTGAAGATCTTTTCACACGTTTCCTGCCGTTTCAAATCATGTCATTTAATGTGTTTAAGAGAAATGTAAATTATAATTTAAGTACGTTTTTAAACGTGTTAAATAACACGACTCCAAACGGTAGAAAACGTGTGAAAAGAGATTCAATTAAAAAATACACTTACACTTGCAGTGTATACGCGCACAGACTCACAAAACAGACTAGACAGAATAGGCTACGCACTCTTATGGGATGGCTGACGACAAGATTGAAGGACAGAGATATGCTAAGTCAAGTGTTCTTTCTGTCACAGAGTATTCTAGAAGAGAATGCGATGCAGGAGAAACAAGAGAGAAAGAGAGAGAGAAAGAAAGAAATACAATGAAAGAAAATGCATGGATCGTGTGATCGCTTCTCTTTTTTCGTTCTTTCCACCAACCAGGCCATTAGACAGAGAAAGCATCTTATTCTCTGTTGCTCTCTCTTACTAATTCTGAACTTTATCCCTCCTACAGTAATGCTCACGTCTATTCTATACGCTTGCGGTATACGCGAGTGTGCGTGTGCACGTTTACCTAACAAGGTAGGAGTCTAAAATTAGCTCAATTAAAATTGCGGCGAGCACACACACACACACACATACACCTCCGCGACTGCTTCTTCCCCCCGTCACTTCTGCGAAACGGAATACGCCCGTTTTCCAGCCGGTCCTGAAATTATCGGCGCGGTCTCTCAGCAAGACCCATTGATTATCGCTGCTAATTGCCGCTGCAGCTTCCGTCCAGTCCCGCCCGATGCTCTACCTGCTTCGCGTCATCGCGTCTTCTCGATATTCGGGGCGATTGATCGCGTCCGTATAGGACGACTGCATAAAACGCCACGTGAGTGCACAAACGCGCGAGCCGGGTCGCCTTCGTGTCTGTCGAAGCGGACCGTTTTGCACGTGCGGGACATTGCACGCAAAACTAAGCCGCGCCTTCCTATTTGCAAAAATGGACAGCTACTTCTTCGGTCTCCGAAGCAACATTGTGCCCGTAACTACCGGCGTACTCCGCGATTACACTCTGCCCGCGAGCGATACTTCTCCGAGATACACCTGCGCGCGCGCGCGCACGCGTGCGTATATATAACTCCTGATTAGTATCGCGCACGCCGCCAGTATCGATCTTACGTTACGTCGTTGAAGGAGGTAATTCAGGAGGAGAGGGAGAAAGAGAGCGCGCGAAACATATCGCCTGTTCTTCTCTCTTCGCGAATTTCCAGCCGGGAATAAAAAGGCAGCCGTTATGCAGTCGAGGTATTACCGTGTCTCGCGTTTATTCGACTCGAACATCGTTCAGCTTGACGTTTCAACGACAGTCGCACGCGAATCGTACGCGTTTATACGCGTCTTTCTTCGCGCGGCGCGTCACGCCGGAATATTGATATCTCGTTTTTCCGAAAACAGCACGCGCAAAAACAATAAATAACAGGAACGAGCATTGTAGCAAACGACGTGCGTAAAACAGGCCCCAACCGGAAAATACAGTCTGCAGTTTGGGGCCGGTTTTACATGCGCTACCCTATATTATAAATGAAAATATGAATCGTCGCCATATTGGTCCGCGCTTCGGGGAATTCGTGCCGTCGAATAAATTATACCGTGATGAATTAAAAAAAATGATAAAATATTCGCGATATCCTGTGAAAAATGTAAAAATGTTTCACGTTGAGCAATGTGAATGACATTTCTTTGGATTTCTGTCAACACACTTGCGTCATTAGGAGATTCGAAAGTTTCATTTTCTTCACATTAACGTGACACGGGAAAAATGGATGAAAGATACACGATATTTGCGATCAATTCAGTCTCGATTACACGCGAACATATTCGCCTCAGTGGTAATGGCCGGGCGAAATGCGGACGGACACGTTCGCTTCTGATGCAAATGGATTAAAAATGCGAAATGCCGCGTCGGAGTTCGCTGCATTGATTAACCTACTCGTGTTTATTAATCTGTTTTTAACCCCGATATTTCGAGCAACATTCTCGCGCCGGCGAGCCGCGTGTCGACTCTAATGCAAACTCTGACGTCTGAATGCACAAGTGTTTAATTTCGCTGCGAAGCGACCGAGAGGATCGCGACGAAAGTCGCGAGCTGAACGAAAACGCTCGCGACATATTGAAGCTACTTTCGTCTCGCGATAGGTCTCACGTCTGAAAGACGTGATTTCGGGCTGTGTAATTAACGCGCGTAATACCTTGTTATGTGATCGAATGAAGCGCGTGTTCCGACCAAAGTGGAACGAGATGAAATTTAGTTTCCTTTTGCAACTCCATCATGCAAGGCTTTTAGTAGTCGCGTCTCTCGCCGAATCAATTCATCGCGACGCGGCGCTCCGATAAAAGATGACTTTATCTCGCAGTAATACGTCGCGCTCGTTAACTGCTTAATTTCGTGCTCCGAATCGACGACTTTGTTTCACTCCGTTGATTAAGTTCGATCGCGAGATCTATAAGGGAGAAGTAGGACGCGCGCGCGCAAATACATATCTCCCTCGTCTCCTCGCTCTACGCGTGGAAACTGATTTTACGAATTGACGAACCATCTCGTGCCTCCCTCTCTCTTTCTCTTCTTCTCTTTTCTCGATATTCGTGCAACGGATCGATCGTTCTTCTTCCTCGCGCGCCCGCTGCAACGCAAAAGTGCATCGCGCCACCTCCAATCGGGACACATATTGCAAATTCCAGTGTGTTATTTTGGAACGTATAAGCGTGTAATTGGCTGAAATTCTTCCCACACGCCTTTTGCGGTTTTAAATCACGTCATTTAACACGTTTATGATGTATAAATTAGAATTTTATCCGTTTAAGCGTGTTAAATGACACAACTTGAGACGATAAGAATGTAAAAAGAGGTGCAGTCAATTATACACTTCAAAAATAACACTCTCGGATTTGCAGTGCTGTTTATTCCTCACCTTCCCGTATATTCTTCCCTTATTCATTTTTTAGCTGTTTATCTCGTTCTACGAGAACAAGAAAGGTGAAGGAGAGACGAAAGCAGACACCACTTTTCGCGCCTCGTGTCTCTGATTTATTCATCAGCACTGCGGTCGGTATATCGACGTCACACCTGGCTAGAGGTCGTAGGTTCAATAAGTAACCTTCTCGCGTCGAAATACAGAAGGATTACTCCGTTTGCGATTGAGATCGATCGGATTCAAGAGCGCGGAGAGAAAAGACACAACGGCGACAGCGCGCCTCGCGTTTTTGGGCCGCGCGCGCGTTGCAAAAGTCCGGCGAAATGTCGTCTCTCTCGTGGAGTCTCATGGATATTAAGCCTCTCCGGGGTGTCATCGCTTGTTGCAGATCATCCCGGATGACGCGCCGCGCGCCATGATCCCCATTTAATTTGGCCGAATGCGCAGCTTTTCGGGGCGAAATTGCGCCAAATTATCGGCCGCGCCCCGGCTAAACGTTACGCGCACACCGTTCCGGCCACGCTCGTGTCGCCACGTCGTACAAATGCGACGTTTAATTATTATTACGTGTCAGTTGCATGGCGCGTAAATTGGAAGGACCGTCGGGCCTTCCTTTAGCTGCGACCAATTAACTCTAGAATGATGATCATAATTTTCAAACATTACCGCGCGTTTCTACGAGTGCGTCGAAGAGCGAAAACATTCTCGCAAATCTTTTGATCAATTTCCGCATATTATCATGTGGATAATTTTGATAATATTATATTTCGACGGGGAATACCCGGGAGTGTGAAACATCGAGAAATTTGAGGCTATTGAGAGAGGGAGGGGGAGAGGGGGCAGGAGGTTTCTGATTCGATACATTTCAACGTGCTGTACTTGATACATTTTATGCGCATTATGCGCGCGATCATATTTTACAAGTCGTCGAATTACGCTTACGATTTCCGACGCATTGCCGCGCTGCAGCGCGAAATAATTGTCGCGCGCAATTTCACGCCCGACACCCGTCTTTTGCGTACGTATCGCGGAATTCGCGAGAATAACCCGACGGTACACGTGCAATTATACCACTTTGCAAATTAGGAGTAAGCGCGGTCCTGAAGGAACACGGGCGAGCGCGCGCTCGAAGAAAATGAATCGGAAACGAATAGCAACATCGGGAAAAGCAATTCGCACGCTCTCGCGCATCGACTTTGATGCGGATTTAATTAATCTACGCCCGAAGAGCTTAGAGCCGCTGTGCGCGAGCAGCGTCAAACGAGCTTAACACAGGAGCGTTCTCCATGCGAAAATCCAGCGGCGATATCTCCTCGGCGATATCTCCCTTCCCATTCCGACTCCCAAGGCTGTGCCCGAAAAGAAGGAAAACAACGAAAAGGGAAAATCGCGCGAGGTAAAAAATCGAAAAGGGGAGTGGAAAAGAGAGAGGAAAAGAGACGCGGTAGGAGAGGGGAAAAGCGGCAAGAGAGGAGGACTGGCGAACCAGAGCGAAATGCCACGCCGTCGGCAAAAAAAAAATAAAAGGACAAAGAGGGCGGCGCACGGCGGTATAGAAAAAAGAGAGAAGCGCCGGGCATCGTCGATTGATTGGCACGCTGACGTGCGTGGCCACGATGGATGACGCTTTATTTTCCACGATACACCCGATTATGGATTGAAAAGCGGCCATAAATCCTCGTGAATACTTTACAGGTACGTTCCGGCAGGTAGAACGGAGGTTGGGGAGAAAATTTCATCGCGGCGTTGCGCCATCACGAGCGAGAAAGAGAAGGAAAGATGAGACAGACAAAGAGAGAGAGAGAACGAGCACGATGAGGAAGAAGAGGAGGTGAATGAGGGACGAGAGACGAATAGCAGGAGGGAGAGGGAGGGTATGGAGGCAAGGGGTGACGGTTAAAGCGAAGAGGAGAGGAAAGAGGAGAAAGGCTGGCTCGGGCCAGCCACGAGGTGTTGGCGTAGGATGTTACGGTGGATGCCCGAAAATTGAATTTGCCGCTGAACGCGGAGCGTTTGATTAAGTGCTTTCGTCAGGGACCCGGGCGTATCGTGCCCGATAACGTTATCGTTCTCGATTTGCCGGCGATTTTTGATCGTTTCCACGCGGCAATCCGCCGTCCGTCCGGCATTCGCACGTCATCGCTGCTACGGCAGCGGTGATTCTCCCGCGTTTTCGCTCAGGAAAACCGTCTCACCCAACCGTCCATGCGATTGCGCTCACGGACGAGGTCGAAAAAAAGAAAAGAAACAAATAAATATCTCGATCACTTTCCCGAAAAATGCTCAGGAAGGAACGCGAATTTTCACGTGTCACCGCGAGATCCGAAGCCTTTTCAGCGAGCGAAAAGTGAGGCAAATTTTCGGATCGACAAGCAGAACAAGCAGACGAAGCGCAAGTCTGACCGCATTTGACGGTCGCGTCTAATTGCACAAGTGTGCGTTCGACGAGAAGCTGACGCGCAAACACGCGCCTTTCCAGCGCGCAGCGCTAGGGAGACCGCTTAAACAATTCTTTTTTTCTTTCCTGTCGGGACCACGAATCTACCCTACGATCACTCGTAAAAAACGTCAGGACTAGGTCCGCAAAATCCGCGTTGAATATTTCACGGATTAATAGACACACACACACACACGCACGCACGCACACGCACGCACACACACACACACACACACACACATGTATGTATGTCTCTCTTTTTTTTCTAGTGTCCGAATTGGCGATTCAAGCGATGTACTGAGGGTGAAAAAGGCGGATGCGTCCGAGTGGCCGGGTATGCGTGCCTCTCGTGTACACTGCCGCGCGCATCGCCGATAAACGCGACTCACGGTGTCGAGTACCAGTCGGCAAATTCGTAGACCCTTCAGCTAGCTATATCGAGTATTAATATTCGCGATAAATTTACCGACTCTTGCGCGATTGCGAGAATCAACGAAATAGAATCGAGCACAATTCTATTTTGCAGGATTTTTGCGTTTTTGTTTTTTTTTTTTTCGCCACGCAGCCCGCTGCGCGGAACGAGATGAACGAGGTGGTGGTGCGAATAATAACTCGTCGCAACGTCAACAAGTGGACTCGCGCTTTTCTGCGTTTCACTTTCTAATTCACGGAAATCTAAAACCAATGCGACGATGAATTTTGAGAGGAAATTCGGAGCCTAGCTGCGGACTGATCAATCCTTCGCGCTGAGTCGCGGTTGATAAAGAAGTACAAAATTCTAAGACGAAAAGAGGGAAAGAGAGAGAGAAAGAGAGAGATTATCCATTCAAATGGTAGAATTCTCGAGGTGGACGCAAAATTCAACGGGAGAGCTTAAGCTTTAATCGAAATGTGTACACGTTCGCCGCCCAATAATCCGCTCGTTTTCTTGTTCCGTTTTACTTATTTACGCGCTAACCATCGTAACGACGACTCTTTCATGAAAGTCGTTAACCGAACCATCCCAAGCATTTAAGCGGGTTTTAGCGCACCAGTACCGAAAGCGCTTCTCAAATTGCGAGAATTGATAAAACCCCGATGTATACTCGCGCGCGATTACGGTCGCGGGAAATTAGCTTGGATCGGCAAACAAAAGCCGAAGCGGTACCTGAGGCCGCATAATTTACAAAAAAGACGGAAAAAGGGGAGAAACTGAGCGCGCGCTTGAAACGAGACAAGTACAACGAGAGAGCGAGAGAGCGAGAACACAAGCAGAAGGTGGAGAGAAATGGGGAGAGACCGGGATCGGGCGCGAGAAAGAAAGGAAGAACGAGAGGGAAGCGAGCACCATAACCTCGTTGATAAAACGCCGGATACGTTCGACGTATGCGCGTAACTTCCAAAATAATGAAAAAAGCAAGAGAAATATCCTGGCCGGTTTATCCGACTCCGCTTCGATTTCGCGAGAGCGAATATTCCGCGAAAAAATATCGCCGCGCTTAATCCGCGAACGATCATAGCTACACGCCAGTCCGATAGCGTCGCATACTACATATCCTATGCAGCCGTGCCGAATTTGTTCGAAACGCGAAACGTGAAAAAAGAAAGCCAGCGACGCCCGTGCTCGAGCGCGCTACACGCATGTATAACTTAAGCGATATAATATCCCCGATCGCGCCTAAAACACCTTCACGCTGCTCCCACGAGAGGACTTTAAGGAGTTTATTCATTTCAAGCAAAATGCTGAAAATTATGCAGGAGCTTAACGTGACGTTTGTCGCGGTAAGACGCATTCGTAGTTGAAATGTCTGCACTATTCGTGGGAAATCTGGTACTGAATATCGCAATTTTGCATTTTATCTTAGCAATATAGATGAGCATTATTTACATGTAACTTCGTAAATAGTGATACCACCCACTTTATACCACATTTTGTCTCTGTTGAGTCATATAGAACGTATCGAGTATGAATTTATCTTTGTTTAACGCTGCGTAATCTTATTTATAGATTTACGCGTCAAAAATAAAGATATTTTCTAAACAAGAACGTCCTTTTCTCTCGCGACATTCAGAGCGTCTTCAACGCAAAAGTAGGAAAAATTCATCGTTATAAATGTCATATTAATTAAACGCGGCATGGAAGAAAGATTAATATTCACTACACACTGTTTTGATGTAATAGTTAATTGTAAGTCAGAAAACTACTGTTTTTATACTCCGAGCGACATTATACTGAGTGAGACGTGGTGAAATACATAGAAAAAGAAAAGTTTCATTAAATTAATCAATTTCTGGTAAAATATGAACGAATCAGAAAATTCCGACTGATATTATCGGAATTTCTAGAGTCCATTCATAATTTTCCAGAAATTTGCTTGATCTAATTAAACTGTTTTTCTCATGGTTAGTATCATGAAATTAGTTTCAAATTGACATTTATTATTTAGACACCGAAAGAAATATATAATAACGTAATTTTGTTCGTTAAATAATACATTTATGAGTAGCTTATGGTGTGCTGTTGAAAACACATACCTCTTGATTAAACTCCTCAATAAAGTGTGCGCAACTCGCCCGAGCGTTTCGCGCTTGGTTGAATCCACGAAAAATAAGCTCTTTAAAGTACAATCAGTGTATTTTTCATTGAAATATGCTATACATATAACTCATAATGATTGATAATCCTTATTATTAATAGGGTCCTTGATTACCACGCTGCGTTACATGATTTATCAGGACCCAATAACATCGCCCTGTACAAACCAGATAACTGATTGGGATCAACCTAACCAGGACTATGGGATAAATTCCTAGTCGCGATAAATCGACCAGCGACAGTTTCGTGCAAATTGAGTTTGAGTCCGATACGTTACAGTTTACTGTAATTAGACTGTCTCGTTAATGTCAACTTATCATTCCGCGATTATTTTATGTGAAATCATTTTATTTTGCTTTCATAAAATAAGAAGAATAGAATGGAGTGGAAAAGGAGAATAGTTTTTTTCCTTTCTATAGCTTTTATATATATATATATAATATATGATCAGATAGATAATAATGTCCGACGCATTGTAACGCAGATAGGGCCAGCGATAATAATAACGATAAGAATCGTTTCGTCTTCCTATTTTTCGAAACAGCACCTATACGAACTCTCTGGATCTTTTCTGTTGCAGTTCCACCGGAACAGCCAACCATTCTGGATCGATGGGGTCGCATCTTGAACGGCACAGCTGGCCCTTATGAGGAAGGCGATACACCGTATCTCACGTGTCGCGTCACGGGCGGTAAGCTCGCGCAAAATATAGTATATCAAGAGATGTGGTAGCGTTTCGCGCCAAGCGAACGCGTGAAGCGAGGGATGAGACCGGCCGCGTATACTTATGCGACTCTTCTAGAGTTGATCAGATGCAAGATTTACTAACTACCTGATATCACACATTTCGTAGAAAATAGAAGTTTTCAGCAACAACAGTAATATTTAACAGTAAGATTTGAAGAGGCAAATAAGGAGCAAACACGGATGTCTTAGTGCTATTAAATACTAATATTACTTTTATATAATATTATATTTTATATAATATTAATATGATAATGGGAGGATAATTATGTCAAACGCACGTATCGAAATTTTTCTTCGATTAACGTTCGCGGCGAGTCTACCTTTCATATTTAGACTGATCCTTGAGTCCCAATTTTATATATATATATATATATATTTAAAATTCCCAAAATCCATTAAACCGATGACTCAAATAGATTCATTATATATGTTGCGAAAAAACTGCCTCCGCCAAGACTCGAACCTGGAACCTCCCCACTTTCCGGGCGGGACGCCTTTCCATTCGGCCACCGAGGCTTCGACAGTAATCTCGCAACACAATGTTTATAAATTCTCTAAGGTATAAGTTGAGAGAAAGAAAGAAAGAGTCGATCTCGTAAGAGATGTTATACGAATATATGCTATCTCTCTCTCGAATTTTAAATATATATACTACTGTGTCCAAAAAGTAAGACCAATTTAAAATTTTTTTTTTAAATCTTTATTTATTATTCCAAATCTATTTCGTCGCCTTCAAAGTAATCCCCCTCAAACACAATACACTTATGCCAACGTTTTTTCCAACCCTCGAAACAGTTGTTAAAGTCGATTTCCGGAATGGCCTTCAAAGCTTTCTTCGATTCAGTTTGTATCTCTTCAATCGAGTCAAAACGGTGTCCCCGGAGCGATCTTTTGAGTTTAAGGAATAGCCAGAAGTCACACGGTGCTAAATCAGGTGAATATGGTGGTTGTGGAACGATATAGGTCAAATTTTTAGCGAAATGGTCTCGAAGAACCAATGCAGTGTCAGATGGCGCATTATCGTGGTGCAAAAACCAAGAGTTGTCTTTCCACAATTCCGGCTTCTTTTTGCGAATAGCTTCCAAGTCTTGACGTTTATGATGTGAAATTTGACACAGATGTCTGTCACAGTACTACCAATTTAGAAAAAAAAATATTTCTGACATTCGATATACCCGCGCAATTTAACTTGAAAATTGGTCTTACTTTTTGGACACAGTAGTATATAAAATTGGGACTCAAGGATCGGTCTAAGTATGAAAGGTAGATTCGCCGCGTACGTTAATCGAAGAAAAATTTCGATACGTGCGTTTGACATGCTGGACATAATTAACCTCCCACTATCATATTAATATTATATAAAAGTAATATTAGTATTTAATAGCACTAAGACATCCGTGCTGTACTCCTTATTTGCCTCTTCAATTCTTACTGTTAGTTATTCTAAAAAGGAGCTTTCTATAATTTCTGTTTAACAGTAATATTTGTTATTACATTTTTAGACTGTGCTACAATATGTATATATCGTGGTGTTTATCCGTCCGCCATATCTGCACATGTTCGTGAGCGACGCGCGACTCACCGCGAGAAACGAATCGATCGTTGACGAAAACGCGAGACAATCGCCGATTCGTTCGTTTTTTTTCTTTCTCCCACACGATAAAAAAGTGAAAGTACAGTAAACTACCTGACGATTGACCAACTTCTGAAAACGCGAACGGATGATTGAGACGTTCAGGAAAACAGAGGAAGAGAGAGACGAGAATACATCAGCGAGTTCTCCGCAACATCGACAGGAATAAAATGCCGCACCGGTTTCCTCGCGTGCGATCCGAAAACTCGGGGGCGAGACTCTCCCTTTCTCGTCGTACCTTTTCCTTCCGTAAGTCACACGCGGCGCATTTTGGAGAGCCTTCGCGGCGTTTGTGGCAACCTCAACCTCACCGCGAAATCGTTGGGAAACTTCGATCGTGGAGAGTGACTGAGTCGGCGGTGGCTGGCTGGCTGGCTGGCTGGTTGGTGTCGCCGGTTATTAGATCAGCCAAGTTTTTATCGGCGACCGTGGCTAAGTGAAAAGTTCCACGTTCGGTGAAACGCGACGACGACGACGACGACGACGACGACGACGGTCGCTCTCTTATCCCGCGCCAAGTGCAGAAAGTGAGAGAAGAAGAAAAAGAGGAAAAGACAGACAAACAGAGATAGATAGAGAGAGAGAGAGAGAGAGAGAGAGAGAAAGCCGGGGGGTTACTAGGCTGTCGCTTGGATCAAGCGCCGAGGGGTGGAATCGCAATGCAAGCATCCGAGTAGCGCACTCCCCGCTCTGTTTACTTTAGCAACTGGATCTAAATTTCTGTTTATAACTGCGGCAACTTCTTCGGCCGCCTTAAAAGATTATTTCCAGCCCTTCTCCCCGTTTTCGAGGTTCAAACCTCCTCGTGCCCTCCACTTCCTCGCTCTATCCTTCCGCTCTACGTCCGCGACGCTTCGCCGTTCTCTGTCTACGGGGTAGCCTCTCTCCTATGAGAGCTCTCGCCGTGATTAAGCGCCGCTTCCGCTTTCCTTTCGCCATCGTCGTCGTCGTCGTTTTCGCGGGCCGGAATATCCCGGAGGATGAAACGTCGTTAAAGATCTTAAGTCGTTGGCGGCAAAATTCGGCGAACTCGTAGCAGCCGAGCGAGCGAGCGAACGAACGAGCGGGCGCAGGTCGCGACTGCCGTTTGAATATTCATTGCCGCTCCCCTGCGCTCATCGTTACTTAATTGTTTTCTCTCAAACGCGACTTACCGCGCGACTTACTCGGACAAACGCGAGGAACGTCGCCGAGACACGAGCGGCGCGCCGCGGTACTTAATAGCCCGCTGGATTAATTCCACGATTGTGGCAACGACGAAAAATTTATTCGTTCCCGCAGAATGCACAAATATGTTGAATCGATGTAATCTGTCAACGGCGAATTCCTATCGAAACGCCCGTCCATCCATCGATGTACAGTGTTATACATCACGGCATCACCGTCCGTCCTCCTCGTTCCATCGAAAAAAAAAGGCAAAACGAATGCGTCGTAGTAAAAAGAGAACAGGCAAAAAGACAAAAAAGATACCGGAGGCTTTGTTACCGCGTGGAGGAGATGAATTCCGTTGTTAGAATCGGTCCCGTCCTCGAGCAATCATATTAGTCACCGTTGCCGAATCCAGCAACGGCGGATAACGGCCGGGCGATTCGACGCCCTTGTTCATCGCGAGCCTCGCCGATGGATATGTCGAAATATACGGGGCCGGGAATATTGCCGTATGCAGATTCGATGGGAATTCCATCCGCGGTGCGCATCGATCAGACGCACCGCGGCGTATAAATTGAATATCGAGAAGATCGGCTTATCCTTAACAATACGACGACATAGCGCTGCGCTCTGCCGAAGATCATCCTCCATCTCCTCCTCCTTCTCCCCCTCCCCTTGCCGTTCCCCCTGCTGCCCTGCTGCCGTCACGCTGACGAATCCGCCGTTTTAATTTAATTGTAAATAACGCTCGCGAGGGGAGAGAAAACGGATCCGCCGACGGACGGAATGACCATCGCAGGCACGAAACCAACGGACGAACGAACGAATGAATATCCCGGAAATTAATGCGCGCGCTCGCTAATACGGATCGTCCGCGACTCTTCCACATCCGTGGCGCGTAATTAATCGTCCTTTATTAATTGACGTGGTTTTATATCTCCCCTTCCTCATTCTCGATCGTTTGACTGCGCGACGCGAGTTTTGATATATCTCGCGAACGCGCGTTCTCGAGTCGAAATTTTGATCCTACGATCGACCTCAATATTTCATTTAGCGTCCGCTTTAATATTCCGAGGTTTATGTCAATCTCATTCGATTCTATAACTTACTAGCTTTGCCGAGAGATCCTCTACGAGTGGCATTTCGTGCGTTCTCTGCTATTTAGAGATGTTAAGTAGAATTTCAGTTTCCGTATGTATTACATATATACTAATCCTTCAAAATATAGGAGAGACCGGGTTTAGATGACCCCAGAAGTATGTTGCCCACGTACTTTTTCTTGAGTATTTATCTTGAAAGAAACAGTGGATATAAAATCGCGAAATGGTTCTCTTTTAGAACATAGGTACTTTTCCCCGAGTTTCATTAAAAGCGGAATAATATTACAGTTAAAAAATAGAAAAAACTGATTTAGTAATAGCAAAGTCAATTTTCGAGTCTCTCGAAATTTTCTATTAATATTCTTCGTCGTGAGTGAATAAAGTTAAGCGACGTGTTACCGGCAGAAAGAAGCATTTTGCAAGTGCATGATATACTCTGTTCCGGATAATAAAAACAATTTTCATTTATAAAACGATTCAAATCGAGCATATGGGCGAACGAAGTAAAGTTGGCCCATAATTAAGAGCCAGCAAGAGAGCTGTGGAGATCACGGAACTACTAATCAAGATACATATTTTGTCTTCTTACTCTGCAAATGAACTCAATATCAAATGAACACGTTATGTACACTCGTGGTTTGAAAGATTTGTGCACCGATTTTTTGTAGATTTCGGAACGCGTACCAACTTCAGGAGAGAGACAACCAGTGCTTGACACGCCAGCGCCGCCACTTATTACGAGAGCAGAAGGATAGCATATACGGTATATGCCATCCTTCTGCTCTCGTAATAAGTGACGGCGCTGGCATGTCAAGCACTGGTTGTCTCTCTCCTGAAGTTGGCACGCGTTCCGAAATCTACAAAAAATCGGTGCACAAACCTTTCAGACCACGAATGTACGTTTGTATTTTGGTTATTACAGAACAAAATATACAGTCAACTTGATCGCATTAACATATAAAAGAAAGCTGCCTCTATCGCGTTTGCACATCCAATGACACTAATTAATTGTCTGAGAAGTTGTAACCTCGAAATTCTGAAATATGGGACATCTAGCCCCGATCTCCCCTACAGATGTTAAAAAGTTGGGGCTCAAAGTAGGGCTAAAATCTTGACTCGGTACAAAAATCGAACATCAAGTGCTCGATGCGAGATCATTCGTCGGTCGTCGGCAAAGCGCGTGCGAAGGCGCGAGAGTACTGAAGAGAATCAGACGCATTTTTCTGTCGCTCTGTTTGAAACGAAAAAAAAAGAAAAAAAAAAGAAAAATTCGCCGAGGTTGAAACGACCGAGTTGGACGTTGCAGTCGGGCTTGTGGAGAAGTGACACGCCGACACGAGTGACGTACCTTTTTCGCGCGAACGAGCGCGCATTTAATTCGCCGCGGCTATCAAAACGCCGGGAACAGCTAAAGCGGACGCGCGACAGGTGAGCCGGTGAGTAGTCACAGGTAGATATCACGCGCGCGCGTTACACGAAAACGGAGGTGAGCAGCCCGCTCTCCTTTCCCGGTAATGACGAGCGCATGAACCGGCTGAACTATCGGGTTCTCCAAAGTTACATTTCCGATGCGCGCGAATTGTCTACGCAGCGCGTAGTTGCGGCTCGCCCGCGGCTGTTCTCGTTATCTTTAACACGCGTTATCCCAGCCACGAATCCGCGCCGGAAAATTGTTCGGAATTCGTGTGACTCGCGCGCGCGGAATACACCCTGGACAGTCTAATCTTCATAAAGTGAATGCTATGTTGCCGTCGTGGTGGTTGTAACGCGAAATCTGGAAAATGAAAGCCGCGATCTCTTCTCGCGTAATTCGCCGCTCGCGTCGCGTCTTGTAAAAACAACGCCATGTGCCGCGTAATTAAGCGGAGCGCTCGCGATGTTGACGTTGATGTAATAAAAATGAGAATTTAATATCTCGCTCATCATTTTCGAGTTTACCGCCGCCGCGGTCTCCGCCGTCTCCGCCGCGATACCGTCTGCGCGAATCGATCGATAACGCCGTTGCGTTTATAAGTTTCCGAATAAGTCACGCGAATGTATTCCTGCGCGCGAGACCGATACCCAAGCTCGCAAAAAGAGGCAAGCGTTTTGAATATCAGATCGTGTTGTTTACTCGCGTTGTTTACTCGTGCGTTAAAATCGATCGAACGATGTCTGCTGTAAAAATCGATATCTTCACGATATCGTGGAACTTTCATATCACACGCAAACTCTATAATTCAGAGGTGTGATACCTATAGCAGTTGTACTGTTATAGATGGCAATCACAGAAGACAATTAATAGACTGATTCGGCAAATTTATACAGGTTGTCTGGTTTAGGTATCCGACAACTCGTGCCTATGAATTGTTAAATTGAGTATGTAGAAAAATCTTCTATCATACGTAAAAAACATTAGTGTAACTGAATTTTCTCTTATTTGTATGAACCAGATGAAAAACTCGCTTGTAGGAACATAAAGGAATAATTTCCTATATTCCTATAGGAATAATAGGTTTTTACTCAGCCAATCAGTTATCGCGATCTAATTTTAATGCAACTAAATGTCCAAGTGTTTTCGGTTACAATAACAGAGATATTTTTTCTCGTTTTTTTTATAAATGGTGACAACATTCACTAGTTATTTCGCGAATTTTTCATCTAGTCATTCAGTTACCCCCGAACTGAAATTTTTTTCGTAACTTTTTTGGTAAACTACCTAGATCGGCTTGCTCCGCGGCCGAGACGAAAAAGGCGCTAAAGCCACGTGCTCGTTGCGGCCACGTGGTCGTGCACCTCAGAAGAAGACAGCATAAAGATATAGTGTGCCGGTGCGACAGCAGGTAACACGATCAATCTGGCGCCCACACCGAGTCTAAGCCTGCCGCGGCTTTAAACGGTTATAACTCGCAAATAAGTCGACGTAGCGACGTGAAACAAAAAGCAATTTCTTTGGTACACGTCTATGCCACTCTTTTATTGCCTATTTGAGAGATTCGAGTGTCTCGCACAACGTGTGCAAGCGAATTGCTCAAGATTCCTTCCTTCGTCTTGTCTATTACAATAACGAGATTAATATCGCTACTATGGATCCAAATAATTGTCGTGGTTATTTGCAAGATGATAGAGGATCTCTTTCCTTCAATTTCGTGAGCTTTATCCGTTCACACCTTTACGTTGGTACACATTTCCAGCGCGAATGCTGAACATACGTGTATTGCACAATTAATACATTTTCTTTAAACGTTCGCTCGCTCGCACTCGATTTACAAGTGAGATCCCGACCGACCCTCCGCGGTATTCGCGTTATCTATAATTTATGACAATGCCGGCGAGAGAAAATTTTACGACTCGGTCTGCGCGCGGAATTTATTGCCAATTACTTGACTTCGTGCCCGGAAAGAATCGAGGGTCCTTCCTCGAGGATGTATACGCACGTAAAAGGAGTCCTTCGCCCACCTTCCCGGCATATTTCCCCGTCGGACCGCACCGCGGATGGACGCGCGGAAAATTCACCTCCTCGTCCCGTATAAATTCTCATATCTCGGCCGATTACCGTCAATATCGGCCCTTGAATTTAAGGGTGCAACCACGACATCTACGACGAGCTTTCTTACGCCCGGCGCGGCGAGAATATTCTGGTCACACCGCGAGTCGTTCCGCGAGAATGAAGAAACGATTATCGGAAGGTAGGTCGAGAGAAAGAGGGAAAGGGAGAGAGAGAGAGAGAGAGAGAGAGAGAGAGAGAGAGAGAGAGAAAGAAAGAGAGCCGAGAATGACGTCGTTAATCTCTCGCGAAGGAAGCTGCGCGAAAAGGAATTGTTTCTCCCTCCGTGGCATTAGACCCGCGGGAGAAGCGCGACTACCTTCTCCTCCTCGGGTATACGATGTTCATCACATTCGTTAATTTCGGCGAGCCGCCGTCGTCGCCGTCGCTGCGACGACGAGCGAGCGCGTGACGAAAATCGAGATGTCGAATTTGATTTCCCGGCCCGGAAGTACCGACCATCCGCGACCGGCGCGCGACGCGCACAATTAAATGCAAATTCCACGAAGCGGCGAACGAACGAACGAACGAACGAACGAACGAACGAACGAACGAACGAACGAACGAACGAACGAACGAACGAACGAACGAACGAACGAACGAACGAACGAACGAACGAACGAACGAACGAACGAACGAACGAACGAACGAACGAACGAACGAACGAACGAACGAACGAACGAACGAACGAACGAACGAACGAACGAACGAACGAACGAACGAACGAACGAACGAACGAACGAACGAACGAACGAACGAACGAACGAACGAACGAACGAACGAACGAACGAACGAACGAACGAACGAACGAACGAACGAACGAACGAACGAACGAACGAACGAACGAACGAACGAACGAACGAACGAACGAACGAACGAACGAACGAACGAACGAACGAACGAACGAACGAACGAACGAACGAACGAACGAACGAACGAACGAACGAACGAACGAACGAACGAACGAACGAACGAACGAACGAACGAACGAACGAACGAACGAACGAACGAACGAACGAACGAACGAACGAACGAACGAACGAACGAACGAACGAACGAACGAACGAACGAACGAACGAACGAACGAACGAACGAACGAACGAACGAACGAACGAACGAACGAACGAACGAACGAACGAACGAACGAACGAACGAACGAACGAACGAACGAACGAACGAACGAACGAACGAACGAACGAACGAACGAACGAACGAACGAACGAACGAACGAACGAACGAACGAACGAACGAACGAACGAACGAACGAACGAACGAACGAACGAACGAACGAACGAACGAACGAACGAACGAACGAACGAACGAACGAACGAACGAACGAACGAACGAACGCTCATCTGTCCGCGTTCTCCCCCGCGTCTAACGAAAATATCAATGTGACCGCGCGCAACGTCGCATTTTTTTCGATAATAGGATCGCGCTCAAAATTGCGTCGCACGCGCGCCGCTTATTGCCAATGTCGCACACGCTCTTTGTCACGCGATGCAAAACTCGCTCCGGCGCTTTTTAGCGACAACACGCAAGGAAATGTTATGAATAAAATTCTGATGCTACTATATCAAGTGCCCTTTTCTCTTATTTATTTATTTCTTTTCATTCAAGATTTATCTACCAAACTCCGCGTCACACGGAACGAAAAATTCCAACATCTGACGCCACATTGCGCGTTCGAGAGTTTGCGAGCCGGGAGCTCGCCTGCACGCGAACTTTTTCTTTCCTACAACTGAAAATTGCGCGTAATGATGGATCGTCAATTTTCCACTGGTGCAAAAAAATTGTACACGCACACATACATACATATCGGAACGAATCGGTTTATCCCGATAATTTTCGCTCGCGAGGCGAACGAATATCTCCTCTCTCCTTCTCTCACAGTTCCCTGCACATTTTTTCGACTATATAACTATGCGGCACTCTTCCTATTTCCCTGGAGCGTACGTGCAAGCTCGCGCAGCTCCGCGCGTTTATCGGATATAGATGCACGTTGAATGAGGTTCGCGCACGTATTTATTCTTCACCAAATCTCTTCGCGTCCGACATATCGCGCCGAACGTCACTGAAATAGGACGCGTGCACATTTCACCGTTATTGACCGCTGTAATAGGAAAGAACGTGTACGCACGTTATAATTGCGTAATTAAACATTTAATCGAATTGATTCGCCGGTCGTAGATAATCGCGATCTAATTTATACCAATAATTAAATATTTGGACGTCCTATTAAATGCGCGACGATTATTCGCGGTTGGGAGCGACTACGTTCCTCGCTCCGAGCGTACGCGTCGTATGATTTCCCGCGGTGCGTCTCCCCACGTTAGAAATGCTCTCTCTGCTTACCACGGCGAGCGGAATATTTTCATAGAGCACGCGCGGAGCGCGCGATGTGCAGCGCGAGGCTGCATTGTTCGATTGTAAAAATTCACTCTTCGCTCGCGCCACGGTGTGGTATTGAAATCAAACGCCGAGGGACGATAAGAGTGCGAGAACGCGCGCCAACAAGGGATAGCATTGGTCGAAGGAATTTTTTTGCGACGTCTCGTAGAAAATATTTGTCGGATACCATAGAGAGAAAGAGGGAGAGAAAGAGAGGAAGAGACTTTTTACTGCCGGAATACCGATATTGGCCGAGCGGGCCGATCGGCCTGCGAACGATACGAATATGATTGCGCAGGATGCGCATCTCCGGGGGGATCGCGAGAGATAATCCAGTTCCAACGGAGGCGAGCACGTATAACCGCGAAACTCGTAAATAGCGAAAATTCATATCGAAAGTAAGATATACGCGGCGAGCGGGAAACTGAAAATTTGAGAGATAATGCGGCTTCTCGGGTTTGGTATCTCCCGCTGGCGATTCGTTCTCGCTCAATGAAAAATACGAAGACGAAGAGGCGTTAAAGGAGGAAAAAGGGAAGGAAAATAGGAAGCGAGTATCTACGATATTACGGATGGTATTTAATTCAGGGAATCTGCGCATTTTCTCTTTTCTTCTCTCTCTCTCTCTTTCTCTCTCTCTCTTTCTCTCTCTCTTAACGGAAGGCGCATGGGAAGATTGGCCGGTCGGAGTGGCTCGATAAGAAAAACCGTGGGTCGTATATAAATGTCGCGCATAAAGGTCCGCGTAAATGTCGTCGTAAATTCCCTTCGACTCATAATCTCGAATGAAATTTACTGCCGACGATGAGGCGGCCGCCGTTTACGGCCTTAAGTAATTCGCTGCCGGATGGCAGGCGACCGTCGGCTTTCCTGGGATGGGGAGGTAATCGCGACTTAATTAATACGAATGTTTACTATTGGAAACGTCGCCACCGCCGCCGCCGCGCGTTGTGGTAGAGTTTCATGCGACGAACAATCCAACATTCGAAAGCTACAAACGTACCTCGGATATAATGCAACAGTCGATAAAACGCCGGATATCGCGAGACGACGAAAATATTGATATTGCAGGCGTAATAACCGTAGCTATTGGTTGCGGAAGACGCAAAGATCCTCTGCCCGCGCATCTCCCCGACTCTCATACTTCCGTTCTATACTCTTTTTTGTTGATGTGTACATCGATGTGTACGAACGCAACGTCTCGTAAATTTTTATATTTTGTTTCTAACGCGAGCTCGTGCACCTATATGAGCTAATTCGTCACGTTCTTCGCCGCCACGACGTGTAACGCGGAAGACCCATTCGCGCAATTCGATGAGCCTCCCCGAGTTGAGGTCTTAGGTCTACTTTCGATATAAACTTTCTCACATCTGTATATTCTGAAGGATTAGTGTGTATTTAAGGCTTGTATTGGTCGTTGCTTGAAATTTGTCTCACGTGAGACACCCAGAATTCAAAGTTGAATCTAAATTTTTCAGCTAAATCGTACTGATACATATGCGATGTTATCTTTTCTCTTATATTCATTAATTTCTTTAAATTCAAATCTGAAAATCTCACTTGAAACAAGCTTTAAATAACAATTATTAATGCGTACCTAAGACACATGGGAACTAAACTCCTGCTTCGTGCTTTTAAATAGGAAGAAACACGCAAAATATCACTAAAGATTCTAAATAAAAGCCAAAATAAAGCTTGGCAAAGTTAATCAATAATACTAAATAAATCAAATAGTGAGATCGAAAGTGAGATCAAAATTTTTACTCGGCTTATCCTGAGATTAAATTACACTATTAAATAGAATCAGAAGAGGTTGATGAGAGCTTTAAAGTATCAAAATAGACGTCAAATGGAATATTTCAAGCTCAAAATTTCGACTGGAAAGACATTGTCATTTATCAGAATAAAAATGACTACTTTATTTCATCCTTCAAAGAGCAACGTTGCGAACTTTCGCGATGCGACGTCCGATATCGTTCCACTCACTCTTCCGCCAGAGTATGCAATAAATAAAAATTATAGGTATTAATGTACAAGTGTAATCAGCTGAAGGAAATAATCCTGAAATTGGCTTTACGTGAAAAGCATTACACGTATAGCATTCGCGCCGCGGAATACTTCGAGTCTCCTCGCAAATGATTCACCGCGAAGACACCGGCGCGACGAGGAGTATCGCGATCGGCTTTAATCAAACAAGGAGCGCCCTAAATCAAGACCCGCCGCGAAGGGTTGCGAGAGAGCGAAGGAACCGAATCCGCCGGGGGATTCGCCGGGTCCTCGGCGGAGAATAGGTATTTGCTTTAAGCGGAGTTCGAACCGACGGTAAACTTGTTAGATGTGACCCGGAGCGCGCGCGAGCGAGCGGGCTCTCAGGAGCGCGCTCTCGCCTGCGGACCGCTCTTAATCCCGGAAGATATCGTCCGGTATCCGCGGATTAAAATCCGCACTTTAGTGTCTCTCCCCCGTGCCGCGGCTCCCTCGACTTAGCCCCCTTCTTACTGCACCAGATACTGCACCGGTTGTCGCCGGATTCGAGTCGCTGGGAGGATGCGCGCGATGTATCGCCGGCGTCGTCGGCTTTAGCTTCGGGAGTGGAATCGAATAGCCCGAGCAGTTAAAGTCAACGCCAGGGTTGCATCGAAACCTCACCTCTCTCATCTTCCCCCCCCC
>NW_022639594.1:769001-772216 GCF_010583005.1 Odontomachus brunneus
CCCCCCCCCTCTCTCTCTCTCTCTCTCTTTTCTCTTTCTTTTTCTTTCTCTCTCCCACACTATTTCACCTTTCCCTTTCCCGTTAGCCCTCCAACGGCGGGCCATCAGCTTTATTCCACTACCGACCTCTCGCTCGTCGTCCCTAAGCACTCATGCAAACGAGCGGCTGAGCTTACGAATTAAGTGGGACCGCCGCGTCGTTATAACGCGCCGTCTGCTCCCTGAAAAATGCTCACCGTCGAATTAAGCGTACAGCACACTTCTGGCGAACGAACGGGGGCTATCCGTTCGCTTCCTCCTCGCTTCTACCTCCGCCGACTCATCCTCCTTTCTCCTTTTTTCTAGGAGTTCTCTTAAGCGGCGGCGAAATCGCACGATCTGTAATTAGCGGCGACGAGACTTTGGGACTCGCTTCTTGTAACTGTATTAAACGTGAACGAACAACCACGGGAAAACGTACGGACACGTTGCGACGTCTGTCTGGACGCCAAGTGCCAATTCCCCGCGAGTCGGTAAGATCGATTTTTGAGCAGCGGAAAACTGCAAACTTCGCCGATCTTCAAATCGATGAAATCACAGTTATCAGAGAAGTCAGTGAGAAATCTCGGTTAACGGAGAAACTTTCGTTCCGCGTGTTGGAAACTACCTCTTTCCCGCCTGCGCAATCTACAGCGCTCTAACAATGTTGTAATAACGGATTACCCGTTACCCGCTACGTCGATCAAATGTACGGACGTCCGAGCAGAATTTGCCAGCTGTTCCGTCTGTAACAGCGCGGAAACGCCGGTGGAAAAAGTAAGCTGTTAACACATCGACGCGCGTATCCGTGTCTCTGGGCGCGACGCCCCAAAAATACGCGAAAGCGTCGTGAGACGGAGCTCCATCGTGAGGGGGAATAATGCGAGTCCTCCTCTTCTTAAATCTATTACGTGTTCGTGAACGTCTCGCCGGCGAAACTTAGTAAATATAATGGAATTAATTCCGAGTGTCGGCAATATGGCGTTCGCGCCAGGCGGGACTCGCGAGAAAAAGGAATGGAAGAACAGAGAGAGAGAGAGAGAGAGAGAGAGAAACAGGGCCGGGCAAGAACAATGAGAATCAGAAGCAACGAGACGGTTAAAACGCAATCAGGATTGGCGGGCATCGTGAATAACAATGATATGGAACTAATCTAAGCGCGACGTCCGCTTCCCCGTGCGCGCCGTGTTTTCCGGCTGGAGATCAGGTTGCAATTTTAAGTGTCGGGCCGATGCTGCGTCGGACCTGATTAAATTGCGTTTCCGGTGGCCGCGCGGGTGTTATCGTGAATAACAATGAAACGACAATGCGCCGGGGATAGCACATTTCCTTTTTTTCCCCCGACGCGAGTCTCGAGGAATCGCTCCCGTCCATTTTCTCGGCCATTTTCATCTGATTACGCGCGCTTCAGTAAAAGACGCGGCGTGAAAGGAGATCCTGCTCTCTTACGCGCGTACCTATACGTACCTACACCACCGCGACCGTCTGCTGCGATTTCATTCTCGCGAGATTACGAGAGGTGACGTCAACAAGCGTCAAACACGCGCACATTATTTTTAATTAGTCGCGCGCGGCACCACGCGCAAACCAAGTCTCACTGTTGCTTCTCCGGTAATTTGAGAGATCCTTTGTATAATCGGATTTTCTCTTTCTTTCCTTTGTATGTAACACAGTATTACAAGCGTATTTTTTATGCGCGCGGGGGCGACAATTTAAGGCTGGAGCGATGGAGAAAATTGTGCGGGATATTACGTAACGCGCACGCAACTGCTTGCTCGTGCGCGCGCGCGCGCGCTGCTGAACGTATATACTGCAAAACTTTAAACCGCATTTTCTTCGTACCGTGTTGCGCCGAATGGAGGACACGAGAGCACGCGCGCTCGGACGGAGATTTGCGGAGAATTGTAATTTCGAGAGAACACGCGCGCCTTCGCCTCGCCGCGCGAGAATCGCGCGGAAGAGTTTCAGCGCTCTAAATGCCGCTTTTATTTCGCGCGAAATAAAACAATGCGCGCATTGATATTTCGGAGACACGTTAAAGGAAAATCTAACGCATTTCAGATTTATCGCGACACATTGAATTAAATTTATCGACTTTGACAATTTTTTTTTCTTTTTTTTTCTTTTTCTGATAGTTTTTTTCCCGGGGATATGTATGCACGCCAGTGAATCACAATAAAGCAAACCTTTGTTTATTGCACTTTTTGCTATTCTGTGTGTATATGTGTGTGACAGAATTTATAATTCCAATAGAATTTTCCAAACATTCCTTGGGACAGATGCGTCCCAGCGGCGATCGACGGATAGATGGGAGAAACAGCAGGAATTGTTATAAACAAACCGAAGCCATTTTTCACAATTTCGAAAATTTGAGCTTTTCAGGGCCGTCATTTCGCCAATTTCACTTCCACATAAATTTCCGTGACTCACGCTGAAACTACATGGAGATAGACGATGTACCTCCCCCCTTCCTCCTCCCGCGACGATCCCTTTTTTTTATACCGCTGATTCAGCCGGCAAAAATGCCCGTCGCGTTTACGCTAGTAAAAAGAAGAAAGGAGAGGGGGACTTCGCTTCTCAACGGATCATAATTTTCTGGTGTCTCCTTGCTCTCTCTCTCTCTCTCGGATAAGCGCTATCAAAACGCGCGCCTATGAATATATCCAAAGTCGTACGAGCCCCGAACGAAGAGAGTTTGTATCGTAAAAATACAAAAAGAAGACACTCCGCGCGTGACCTTTACCGCCGCGTCGGGTAAGAGGGATGAGATTAGAAAGAAGTTCATCGATCTATAAATAATTTTTCACGATACAGAGACGCGTATTCGCGATGGACACGCTTTTAGACGCGTAATACGCGGTAGGAAAATGGATCAATATATAACGAAGCGTGCCATTATCTATGAAAACTCATTTCAGAGCGAGAAAGAGAGAAAGAGAGAAAGAGAGAGAGAGAGAGAGAGAGAGAGAGAGAGAGAGAAGAGAGAATGAGCGAGTAAGCTCTGAATGCACATACTTCCAATAAGTACGAAGCAAGACTGTGCGGAGCCCGACACTATTTCCCGTAAGAGGAATTACCTCCGTTCGTATCCGGTACAAGCCATGGGTTACCCTTGTTACAGGCTTCTCTCTCTCTCTCTCTCTCTCTCTCTCTCTCTCTCTCTCTCTCTCTCTCTCCCTCTCTCTCTCTCTCTCTCT
>NW_022639594.1:773169-778247 GCF_010583005.1 Odontomachus brunneus
TCTCTCTCTCTCTCTCTCTCTCCCTCCTTCCCCCTCTCTCTATCTCTCTCTCTCTTGATTACGTCGCCGACCCGTCCGTTCCATAATTCCGGCCAGGTAGCACAAATATTGGCGCGATAGTCAGCAAGAGCAATCTGCAAATATTACGCCAATATCGGCGATAAAATGTCGATATTTCTGTGCATCACGTCAGCGCGTTCGTTCCCCCCGACGTGTATTTACCTACAATTAGAGCTCCGTTGCGTGAGCGCGTATAAAAATACATCCGCGTCGCGTTTGCCAAGGTACGCGAGCCGGCGATTTATCTCATTCAACGTTTCGTATTGTTATGCGCGAGGATGCTGAGTGCAAACGGTGATTCGCTCGCGATAACCGGGCTTTTAACTCGCGATGATTGTCGCGGCGATTCTCCGCGTGATCCTGCGACGTGTCTCATTGATAAGCGTCGACGCACGTGATAAAAGGCAACCTCGCGATCGCGTATCTAAAGAATTATATATACACACAGAGAATATTATAGTTCTTCTTTAATAAAAAATGTTCTTTTCAATTTTTTAGTAAGTTCCTCTAACAAATTTTAACATTTCAGTTCAGAAATATTAATCCAGAAATATTAATTTGTGAAATAAAAGTTTCTGAAATAAATTTGTTTCTGAAATATTAATTTGTGAAATAAAAGTACTGAATTACTGCAGAATGTGTCGATTTATTCATCGGTTGAAAAATTGTATAGTAATTTTTACTGTAAAATTCTCTCCGTGTGCATACATTCTGTATACAAAATTAAATTCAATGGACATCCGGATAGGGATTACAATAAAAATTCCAAATATTCTCTCGATATTCCTAATTTTCGACAAAATTATTTAATGCGGACACAAACAGTTTTATTTCCGAGAAAAATCCGGAGAAAACCTCAAAGGCTATGGCATAGCAATAGAATTTGGCAATTGATTTCGCATACATTACATTGAATAATAGACTTCTAATCGCGTATCTGCATGACTTATACATGCTGCGCTCTGAAACTAATAAATAATTTATCGCGCTTTATCGACAGGGTATGGTTCGAAGCATTAAATAAATGAACGGTTTATTGCGCGATATTTTGTGCTGCTTCCGCTACGTGTGCACGCTTGAGAACAAATCCCTTATAATACGGCAAAAATTGTACCTGTTTCCACGAGAGAACGTTAGGAAATCGATTGAGTCTTTACAAAGCTACATCGAAAACGAATATCACCTATGCATCGAGCACGAATAATCTCATCCCCGTTTCTACACTTATTATTCCAGCAATATTTCATTATCAAAGTAACATAGTAAGGATAATCGTTACTACAAACTGATTGTTGCAATAATTATGCGAAAAATGTCCGAGAGATTCAACGACACATATATATCTAACATTCCATCGTGCCGATTTTCACTCCAGTTTTTCTTTTTTGCACTCATACGGAGTTATCGATCGCTATTACTTCGCAAACCAGCACGCGGATAAAACGCCATTAATAACCCACCGCATTTACAGGAAATAAGGCACGTATAGTTTAAACATTCCAAAGCCGGCTCGCGATAACAGGCGAAACGTTGAAAAAATGATATACGGGAAGACCCGTCGGGTTGCCCTATAACCGTGTTTACTTTCGCGCACACTTCATTTCGATATCGACGGGTTGAGAGAGAGAGAGAGAGAGAGAGAGAGAGAGAAAGAGAGAGAGAGAGAAAGAGAAAGAAAGACATAGAGAGAAAGAGAGAAAGAGAGCGCCGTTGCGAGACCCCCGCCGCCGTGTAATCTCGTTTTTAATTTTTCAATCACTTTGATCGTTCGTTCCCGCCGTGTATTCCGGCCGTTATACGGCCCGTATTTATTGGTCCTCTTTTATTTGGCGCGGCGACCTATAACTCGCAGTTATCGAACGCGCGGCCTCGCCACCGAGGTCCCCTGGTTTTTGTTCGTTTGGCATACCGACCACCGAAGGCTCCCGGGTATCGGCTAATTTAAAAGTTCCCGGGAAACTCGTCTACCCGCTTAGTAGCCCCGCTAAAGCTCGCTGCACCGTGTACACGATATCCTCAACGTGTCCACCGTCGCTTCCGGACCGCGCGCGCTCCTCGCCTCCCCGCTCTCCCCACACTTTCCTCGTCTCCGCCGTCACCGGCCACCCCTCCACCCGTTTTTCGGCCCTAAACGATAGTTACGACTAAGCCCCGCGCTGAGGCAGGAAGTTATTAGGTTCTTACTCTTCCGGCTTGCGCGCAATGAACTGCATTAGTCCCGTAATGCGGTCGTTTCGGCTTCCGTTGAGGTCGCGCGCTTTTGAAATTAGCAATTACGGGCTTCAGTTTGTAGTTGTAATCATGAGCGACGCGTACACGGTGACGATAACAATTATAACTGTGTTAATAGCAATCATGACAATGAAGTGGCAAAAACAAACGATGCGCACACAAGCTATATCTTTTAACTTGCTCGTCTTATTTGTTGCAGGCAAACCGCAGCCCATGGTCAGATGGCTCAAAAACGGTCGGGTGAAAGACGAGGAGTACGAAAATAATGCTGGCGATGTGATCGAGAATAGGTACATTCATTTCTTCCCCGATACTCCCTGATAACTGCGAGCATAATTAACGTATGAAAATCATCTGTTTTTAATGCAATTGCTTCTAATTACCGAGGAGGTTTTAAATATATCTATTTATTTTTTTAAATAGGTATTGTTTTAAATATATTTCTTCGTTCTCTCTATTAATGTTGACAAATTACCTTGGCAACCCATCGCTCGTTCCGATCTGGGTTAGAATGTTAAGCGCGCAACACGAGGGAGCGGAGGGGATAGAATAAATTTATACATATTTAATTAATTTCTTCGTTTAATTAATTTCTCATTAATGCCGACAGATTAACGCTGCAACCCATCACCCGGTCCGATCTGGGTTCAAATTTTACCTGTCAAGCGCGCAACACGGACTTGGTGGATGCGAAGGAAACGTCGATTTCCTTGGACCTTAATCGTAAGTAAATCTAAATCCCTCGATATTAATTCAAATAAAGAAAAATTCGCCGCACGTAGTGCAGGATTAGGAAAGAAAAGTTCACGCAGAGAGACACACTTTCGCGAGCGCGCGCGTGCAAACTAACTAAACTCTTGCGATACGAGCTGGTCGCGAAAAATCGAATATTTTGATTAGAGGCACGGCACCAATGAAGGGGCCAGAGGAGAAATACAAATTCTTATCACGCGGCCAACAAATCAGGGACGTCGCCCCACCCCCAAGTCTATCTTGTCTCGCATTAACGATACGATCTACGAGACACCAAAAGTGGGCCAACATCCTTTGCTCCCTCGCCGCCGCGAGTCGCCTTCAAGGGAAGATAAGGCGAGAGATAAGACGAGAAATATATTAAATCCACCCTCCAGCCCCGTCCGTCCGGTTCGCGTTCGCCCTCGCTCGGGGAAGAGCGCAAAGAACCATGAAAAGCGGACTATCCTCTAGGCTTGCCGAAATTAGAATTCTTCGTTAATTCAGCGGCGCGCGTCCGCGCGGATACAGGAAGGGAACGTGGTGGAGCGCGACTGTGAGAAGGTGGCGGGATCCTAATTTCGGTAGTAAACCGGAAAATCGACCAGCGGAATCTTATCGCGCTCCGAACCGGCTGAAAGCCACGCGAGGGAGAAAGAGACATTCGCGACACACAGACCCGGAACACACGATGGGATTCGTATCGCGAGCGCTGATTCGCTACAGTTTCCGTGCGCGAGAGACCCTTCCCTCATTCTCCGCTTTTTTCTCTCTTCTCACATCGAGATCGCTATCGTCGACAACTCGATCGCCGGCCCTTGAGATTCGATTGCACCGTTATTCGTTCTCGCGCGAGGATACCATCGATCTTGCTTTTTTTACGCGTGCGTTATGGAAGCGGAAATTTCGCTTTCTCACGTCGCGCGAGAGAGCGACAACACAGAGGTGGTGATTGATTTAGGGCACGATAATTAGGCTTGCCAAAAATCACGGAGTTCTCGCCGGGGCTGCTAACGAAATGGGCCGGCTGGCTATCGACGAACCACGGGGGCCGTCATAGCGACAAATAAAAAAATTCCAGATTGATGCGTTCGGAGAGAGAAAAAGCGTGACCGAAGCGGAAGCAAAAATCACGCGGGGAGGGGATCGCATAGAGAAGGGAGATTTAATCCATAGACCTAACCGCAACGAGCTCGTCGCCGCTCTTCGATTTTGTTACCCCGGCAAAGTGTCCGCGCGTGCGACGCGTAAATAAAAACTTCAACCGAAGTTTTCAACGAGAGAGTCGAGTGAGGAAGAAAAGAGTCTCTCTCTCTCTCTCTCTCTCTCTCTCTCTCTCTCTCTCTCTCTCTCTCTCTGCGCTCTCAGTGCTTGAGGGCGCAGTATCAATCGCGAGATTGCCGCATCGACAGGCGCATCACCGGCGCAGCTTATTAACTTTGAAGGTTGATCAAACTTATTGAACATTACCCCGAGCGAAGTTATTAGTTCGACAATATCATGGCTTTCGTTTACACATCGCGTCATATTCCACATTGTATTCCGCTCGCACGCTCCAAGACCGTCAGCTTGAAAATACGCAACTTCCACGAACCCATGCTCCGACGCGCGATATCGGTACTAAATAAAGTATCCGCCGTACAAATATGTCACGATAATAACGCGAAAAAGAGAGCGATGCGTGATATTATACGCGATCGCTCGCGATCACATTTTCCATGTACGACGGGGCCGGGCGAATTAATTAATTCGACCAAATTGGATCTCGCGCGCCCGTTAATCTTCTCATTTGAAATGTATTTCTAAAAATTATTAATTCGTAATTCGACTCCACCACGTTGCTCAACCGAGGAATAACACGATACGACGCCATACCAATATACCGATATCCTTTTTGGTATTTACGACAATTCAATAACGTCACCGCGTATAAATATTTATCTCGATCAAAGTTTCAAGCGCCAATCGGCCGCAGTCGTCGGGAATTTTAGAATTTCCAGCCCGCGACCATCGCATAATAGTTCGTGCGCGCAGCGCAATCAAAAAAAAAAAAA
>NW_022639594.1:781984-783587 GCF_010583005.1 Odontomachus brunneus
ATATATATATATATATATATATATATATATATATATATATATATATATATAAAATTGGGACTCAAGGATCGGTCTAAGTATGAAAGGTAGATTCGCCGCGTACGTTAATCGAAGAAAAATTTCGATACGTGCGTTTGACATGCTGGACTTATCCTCCCACTATCATATTAATATTATATAAAAGTAATATTAGTATTTAATAGCACTAAGACATCCGTGCTGTACTCCTTATTTGCCTCTTCAATTCTTACTGTTAGTTATTCTAAAAAGGAGCTTTCTATAATTTCTGTTTAAATTTTATTCAGTTTACCTAATGTATACGACGGCAGACGACGCCACTACAGCTCATTTATCGCGCGTGATCATTCACTAGTCTTCTTTAATTAATATCTCGAGATTTATCGCAAAATGGTATGGTATGGATATTTTATGTTCACTTCAATCCGTTTCCACAAAAATTTCAGAGAAAAGTCTGGGCCACCCTGTATATACATCTCTCTCTCTTTCTCTCTATCTTTCTCTTTTATAAGTCCTTATTTTCTCCAGCATCGAGAAAGCAAGTCCGTGCGTAATATTAAATCGCGTCGCTCATATCGGTTAAACTTCCGAGTCCACGAGCTCAAAAATGTCGGATACAAACGATATCGACTTTTACCGTCGTGTCTCTTAAAATATGAAAGGCAAGCTCAATGTAGGTCAGTGCATTCATCTAACATCTACAGTTCTGCCACTACGTCAAGGCGCAACGAAAATATCCAGCGTTTCATTCAAGACTCGGAGATTGTGGAACGAGGTATCTTTGAACGTCGTAGAGATGAACGAATAATGCCCGGTGTTTTAAATCTCTAATCGCCGTCTGTCGCACGCGAGTCATCTCCAAATGATCTCATTTCCTCGTGCTTCCTGTCTTGTTCGACGACATTCGACCCGGAAACGAGAATAACGACCGTTGCTCTACCTTCTGGGTACGCGTCAACGTTCCGCAAAGTTTCGTCGTACTCGCGCTTAGACTCGGGTGGAAATAGCCGGTCGGTCACGTCGAACGTCGACCAACTTGGCTGGCCGATACGCCGAGCTGGCTCGAGTCGCGATAGTTAGGTACCTGAGGGGCCCGGCATTATCGATAATCTCGAATCAGAGCTACAACTTCCTACCGGCGCACTGGTCGGGCCGAGCGAGCGTGCCGCGTGCGCTCTCCGAGATGCCGGCGTTGTCTCTCCGGCGTCGTGACACGCGGCCCTAATTAATTTCACGTAGTTCATTAACAACCTCCGGTTGGCAGTGCTTAACGACGTTTTGGCGTCTCCGTGTATCGGGGGCCGCAATATTCCCCGAGCGAGCGAAAACTCCGTTCTCTCCGCTCACTGATTAGCGGTGTGCAAATGATTGCGGATGCCGCGCAAGGTGCCTCCGCGTGTCACCGCGGCCGATGAAACGAACGCGGTACGACGTCTCCCGACTGTGAGCGTAAGTTCAGATCTACAATTTGCTGCTTGCTTCCTGCTCCCTTTTCTCTAGCTCTCTTTCTGACTTGAAGCCTTAAAGCCTTGATTTATAATGTGTTATTTGCTTCCTGTTACTTTTTCTTTATCTCTTTCTGACT
>NW_022639594.1:783597-786428 GCF_010583005.1 Odontomachus brunneus
AAAAATTTTTTCTCATTACTTGCAACTATAATCGCATAGAAATACAATTATTATATATTATAGTCAAGAAAATGCATGTTTTTATTAACCCTTCGTGGCTTATGTAAAAAACGGCACCACATGTAGTCCTACATGAGTCTTTCGAGTCCGATTCTTTTATCATATCTCTTTCAAAGTGGTTCGAAAAATCTGTAAAAATTCACGGATGTATTTTCAAGTTTCTAGAACAAATATCTATATTTTATTGTGTATTTTTTAGGAAGGGCAGAAAATCCGAAACCCTTCAACGTGCTGAGAAATTTCTATGCATAGAAACCGTCCGGACTCGAAATATCCATGTGGGGCCACTAAGGGTTAAATTTTATTATAATGCTGATGATAATGATCTATGCACATATTATTATCATTTTCGCGTTAGAACAATCAGAAATATGGTTGAATTCACATTGATTTTCGTTAGATCAACCATTCTTTGTTTCTCTCCGTGTGCGACGAGGCGCTAATTTTTCTCGATCGCGTGAATTTCCAGTGAAACCCCTGACCGTGATCATAAGGCGGCCGGGGAGGAAAGGGACCGGCAACGAGTCGCTGTTGGCGGGCAAGCGATACGACATGGAGTGCGAGACCACTGGTTCAAGGCCACCCGCGGTGATAACCTGGTACAAAGGCCGCAGAAGACAGCTGAAGCACACGACGGTAAGGAAGAAAAATAAGAAGTAACACGCGGTGGGTTGCGCGCCCGTGAGATTCTCGACCTAGAAGCAACGGCTCCTTATCTTCCCCGCGGCTTACCATGGGATCCCGTGGCTTTTATCCCCGAGCACAAAAGCTGCCCCTCCCCTCGCCCCGTAGCCCTCCCGCCACGGTTTGTCGCTCTCATTTTTGCCCGGGCGCGCTCTCGCGAAACGCTGAGGCCACAACCAGCGGCCGACACATCGGTCGGTCGGTTTCGCGCGCGCAGTAATCCCGAGAGCGCGAATTCCCTCCCTTTCTGCCGCGGTCTCTGTCCCTTCTTCCCCCGGCTACGCGTCCCGATTAATCACGCAGCCTAGATTCACTAATACGCTGTTTTAACGCGATTCGATATGTGCGTAATTCTCGTGGCGCGCGGAGGCACGTAATTAACGGCTAAGCTGCTTATTATCCTCCTGCAGTCGGGGTCCTCGTCGTTAATTAATCGCCACCACCGCCGTAGCCGCCGCCGCCGACGTAGCTACCGAGCGAGGGAGTTTAAAAAGGATGTGGAGCGAAGATAACGCGATAACGCGTCGTCTGGCTCGATTTCAAATAGTTGTTTGAAACTTTCATTTATAAGGTTTTGGGGCTATGTACGCGCGGTCGATCGGTCGGTCGGTAGGATGGACGGATGAACGTACAAACATCGGCTGTTATTTGCCAGCAGATACGTGTAGACGTGATCAGGCCGGAATTCTTACGCGCTTATCGAGCCGTTCGCCTTCCCCAGCTTCCGAATCGACGAGATCGGGAAGCGCGCGAATCAAGTTTTAATTAATTGGATTTGTGTTACGAGCGCGTCCCGGAGAATGAAAAATTCCGACCGTAACTAAGTTTCGGCAAAAATTTAACTCACACGCTTTCTGATCTCGCCGCTTTAATTGCGCGATCCTATTTCCATAATAACGAATCTCATCTCGTGCTATGAGCGTACGCAACGCGGAAAGAATCACGATAGCTCAAAATTAATCTTCCGCGGTCGAGGAGTCGGGGTGCAAATTTGAATAGACCAGAGTCAAGGCTGCGAAGAATTCGATGGAGAATTAAGGGAGAAGCGAGGGCGACCGATTGATCAATAACTGATATCTGAAGAGAGCGGGCCACGAGAGAAGCGCCGGAAACGTCATCGAAGGAAGACGCGACAAGTGCGCGTAGCGCGGAATGGTTAACGCGACGGTATCCTCTCCTCGAAATTGCCACTTGTCCGCGCGACCGCGCGAAGGCAATTGCCCTGGCATTCGGATTGGCCTTGGTAACGAGATCGTCGATATTAAAAGAAGTCGACGACTCTCTCGCGCGAACGACGAGTATTCCGACGCAGTCCGGAGATCACGATCGAGTCGATTCTCCGATGACGCTTTCGAGAGTTGCATCAGTCGGTTTCTCAAGACCTGTCGAGCCTGAGACGCGGTTGAGCGAAACCGCTACGGGGGCGATGGCAGAGCTGAAGAGTCGAGACGTCCCGGGGAACCGATAACTACACCCCTCGCTGGCGAATCTTTCCCTCGGGAGAGATTCTCGCGAGAGGAGGAACGGGAGTCATAAGGGCCGGGAGGACCAGGACAAAGAAGAAGGGACTAGAGAGAGAGAGAGAGAGAGAAGGAGGCAGGAAGTCCAAAGGGGAAGCGATAGAATGGATGAAGGAGACAGGGAGAGTCGAGGACAAATAAAGAATTGGTACTCTCTCCGAACGGATTGGATTCGCCTGGGTTCGAGTCACATCCGATTGTGATAGCGGCTTGAAAGCGAATCGAAAAGGAGGTTGAAAGCGACGATGGCGGTGGCGACGGTCGCGGCGACGGTCACGACGACGACGACGGCGGCGGCAGTGATGCTAGGTGGGTGGCTGAGATCAGAGCTTTCGAGATGTGCCGATTGAATTAAGCAGCCGCACCTGTCGGCCCCAGATATTTTCATTGGCGGCATGCTAATTGCCAATTAAGTTGTACCGATTCACAGCCAATCTCACCCGAACGTCCTCTTTGCATTTACGTCTCTCCTCTGCGGCCCGCGACGACCATGAGAGCGAGCGAGGACCAGCGAAGGATAATGTTCGCATTTAACTTAAAACGAACGCCCCCCCCCCCCCCCCCCCC
>NW_022639594.1:786834-816264 GCF_010583005.1 Odontomachus brunneus
AAGAAATGAGTGTCACGAGAACGAGTGTCACGAGAACGAGCGTCACGATACATGTCATGAGCTAATATCTTACATTTATAAATACCGAGGTGAATTTAACCGTCTATTCGAAATAGAACGATAGGTATATACAGTGGATCGCAAAACGGTTTAGACATAATGAATTTCAGAAATTGATAATCCAATAAGAGAATTTATTTTTGACATTATTCTCTTATTGAACCATTGGCATCACTCTGAAGTTTATTGTGTCTAACAATCGTTTTGCGAGCTACCGTACGTAATCTTTTATATATATGATAATTTTTATTTATACGATAAAGATAAAAACAATATTTTTACGTATTGGAAAATGATATTTTCTATTCTCTAACACACAACTATAGTTTTCTTATATTTTAATATTTTCCAAAAAGAGTTAAGAAATTGCGCATTCACTGAAAAAAATGTTGAAAAAATGCACTTGTAACTATATAGTATATAGAGAAATAATTACTATAATTATAAGTTTAAGAAAATTATTATTAATTAATAATTTTCTTGAATTTATTATTATTTAATTAATTTTTCTGCTATAATGTCAGTGATGATAATCTTGTGTGCGTGTTACTAGCACCATTTTCGTATTATAATAATCGAAAAATATAGCTGGGGTCGAAAGTAACCATAATTTTAATTCAACCATTTTTTTCTCTCAATGTTGTAAGTTTGGGAGTATCGCTTTGATAAAAGTAGAGTTTTACACCGTAAATGTGAGTATTGCTTTGGTAAAAATAAAGCTTAGTCGTTTTTTTGTGACGTTTTTCTTTGTGTAGTCGGATAAACGATGCGAAAGTTGCATTCAACCTGTATCGATGTTGCAACATTGCCGAACGGAACGGCGTCGCATTTTCCACGAGACGGAATTTCCATTTTCAGCCATGGAATCACGTGGAAAGTTGCTGCCGGCCGACGTTCCCTTGCAATAATCCAAGTATTTTAAGTCCAACTTGACGGGACAAAGTTAAAATTCCAATCTGCGAGCGGAAGACGCGCGGGATACGTCCTTGCGAGAGAGCAGCACGTACCCGGAAAACTTCCTCGGGGCGCAGTGACTGCGAATTACGTAATATTCGTCAAAATGTTACCGAGGTAAAAGCTGTTTTCGCTGGATGCGGTCGTTACAAGAGCGGACGCACAGTGCGAAAATCCGTGTCTGGGCCGCTGGGAATATTCGACATTACCCGATAATGTATGTATCGTCGGGAACGCATTACTGCCGGCTTCCTGGAGTACCCGTTAAACTACATCCGAACGTAGAAGAGCAACGTATCCCTTCCGCGGGGAATCGCCGTTTATTAATCACGACATGAAATGAATGAAAAGCCAGTTCGATGAGCAAGGCGCATTACCGCGTACTTATGAAAATTAAGTTCCCCCTCTATACAGGGTGTCCTCCGCAATTTTTGTGGGAACGTAGAATGGCTTGGTGAACATAAAAGTCCTATACCGTTTTGCGATATGCGCAATAATAGTCGACATATTAATTAAAGAAGATTAGTGAATGATACGCGATATGGTAAATGAGCTGCGATGTGTGCTATTGTATGCTTGTATATTAAGTTAAATTGAACAAAAAAGCCCTTTATCATTTTGCAAATAATCACGTAGATTTTTAGTTATTAATGAAAGAAAATCGTTACACAATTGTGCGTGGTAATGCACAAATCTTCTGTAACTAATATCTAAAAATCTATATAGTTATTTGCAAAATAGTAGAAGAAATTTTGTTCAACTAACAGTAAGAATTGAAGAGGCAAATAAGGAGTACAGCACAGATGTCTTAGTGCTATTAAATACTAATATTAATATATTTTATATAATATTAATATGATAGTGGGAGGATAATTATGTCCAGCATGTCAAACGCACGTATCGAAATTTTTCTTCGATTAACGTACGCGGCGAATCTACCTTTCATACTTATACCGATCCTTGAGTCCCAATTTTATATATATATATATATATATATATATATATATATATATATATATATATATATAAAATTGGGACTCAAGGATCGGTCTAAGTATGAAAGGTAGATTCGCCGCGTACGTTAATCGAAGAAAAATTTCGATACGTGCGTTTGACATGCTGGACTTATCCTCCCACTATCATATTAATATTATATAAAAGTAATATTAGTATTTAATAGCACTAAGACATCCGTGCTGTACTCCTTATTTGCCTCTTCAATTCTTACTGTTAGTTATTCTAAAAAGGAGCTTTCTATAATTTCTGTTTAAATTTTATTCAGTTTACCTAATGTATACGACGGCAGACGACGCCACTACAGCTCATTTATCGCGCGTGATCATTCACTAGTCTTCTTTAATTAATATCTCGAGATTTATCGCAAAATGGTATGGTATGGATATTTTATGTTCACTTCAATCCGTTTCCACAAAAATTTCAGAGAAAAGTCTGGGCCACCCTGTATATACATCTCTCTCTCTTTCTCTCTATCTTTCTCTTTTATAAGTCCTTATTTTCTCCAGCATCGAGAAAGCAAGTCCGTGCGTAATATTAAATCGCGTCGCTCATATCGGTTAAACTTCCGAGTCCACGAGCTCAAAAATGTCGGATACAAACGATATCGACTTTTACCGTCGTGTCTCTTAAAATATGAAAGGCAAGCTCAATGTAGGTCAGTGCATTCATCTAACATCTACAGTTCTGCCACTACGTCAAGGCGCAACGAAAATATCCAGCGTTTCATTCAAGACTCGGAGATTGTGGAACGAGGTATCTTTGAACGTCGTAGAGATGAACGAATAATGCCCGGTGTTTTAAATCTCTAATCGCCGTCTGTCGCACGCGAGTCATCTCCAAATGATCTCATTTCCTCGTGCTTCCTGTCTTGTTCGACGACATTCGACCCGGAAACGAGAATAACGACCGTTGCTCTACCTTCTGGGTACGCGTCAACGTTCCGCAAAGTTTCGTCGTACTCGCGCTTAGACTCGGGTGGAAATAGCCGGTCGGTCACGTCGAACGTCGACCAACTTGGCTGGCCGATACGCCGAGCTGGCTCGAGTCGCGATAGTTAGGTACCTGAGGGGCCCGGCATTATCGATAATCTCGAATCAGAGCTACAACTTCCTACCGGCGCACTGGTCGGGCCGAGCGAGCGTGCCGCGTGCGCTCTCCGAGATGCCGGCGTTGTCTCTCCGGCGTCGTGACACGCGGCCCTAATTAATTTCACGTAGTTCATTAACAACCTCCGGTTGGCAGTGCTTAACGACGTTTTGGCGTCTCCGTGTATCGGGGGCCGCAATATTCCCCGAGCGAGCGAAAACTCCGTTCTCTCCGCTCACTGATTAGCGGTGTGCAAATGATTGCGGATGCCGCGCAAGGTGCCTCCGCGTGTCACCGCGGCCGATGAAACGAACGCGGTACGACGTCTCCCGACTGTGAGCGTAAGTTCAGATCTACAATTTGCTGCTTGCTTCCTGCTCCCTTTTCTCTAGCTCTCTTTCTGACTTGAAGCCTTAAAGCCTTGATTTATAATGTGTTATTTGCTTCCTGTTACTTTTTCTTTATCTCTTTCTGACTCAAACCTTAAACCTTAAACTAAAAAAAGACAGAAAACAAGAAACAGGAAGCAAAGAACATATTGATAGATGAAGCTTTAAGCCCGAAAAGGATGGAGAAACAAGAAACAAGATGCAAAGAACGCATTGTACATCAGGCAGGGAGAATTTTCGCATCTCGGCGGAAAAGCCGAAAACAGAAGGGCCGATCAGAACTCGCGCTGTCAGAAAAGTAGAAACTTGTCGGCTACCACAGCGCGAGTTCTGATTCGTTTCTGCCTTTCTGTTCTCTGTTTGTCTGCCAAGACGTGAATTCTCCCTTAGACGATAGTGCTTGTCCGGGATGACGATCGAGGGAAGCGTATATACGTGGCAAAAAAAAGAGTTGCATTCCTCGTAGAGCGAGACTTTTCCCTTCTCTCATCGAGTTCGCGACTGTAAAAACGAAACGTCCGCGGGATCTCTTCGAGATCGACTCGAAATGATCGAGTTCGGTGGTTTGCTTCCTAGCTCCGAGACCGATCGGTCTCGGTTGGCCCGAGGTAATTGGCACTGACCCCCTTCCCCCTCCCCTCCGATGGCCGATCGTATTTCGTTGCAGCGACATTCGCCTCGATTCACGACACTCCGAGAGGATCTAAAGACACCCTCTGCCCCCATTACCGAGTAAACTCCGGTGCTCTTTGAAACAAAATCCAGTTTCGAAGTAGCATAGAAGTGGATAAGAAGCCCGTTCCGAGGAGTATCGACGTGGCGTGCTTTGAAATCAAATGCCACGTCGAAATGACCGAGCGACCGAGCGCGAGCTCGCGATTCCTCTCCTTCTCTTCTTCATTTCCTCCCTCGCTCCGCCACGATGAGCAGAAAACAAACGAAAGCGCGAAACGGAATTCGCGCTGCTTAGAAGGGATTCTCGCCACGTCGGCGGGACCCGGAGCACTTCCGGCGTCGCCGCTCCGGTCGCGCGCGAGCCGGTCGACGACGAATTCCCGACAGATGTTACCACGATTGCTTACGCTCCGCCCGACTTAATATAACCGAAATTAACCACGGCAAGCGCCGTCGAATCAGCTTTTCCTCGGTCTTTTTTCCCCACGTCGCTCGCCACCTTGCGCCATGGAATTATACCGCGCGTTCGAAAGCCCCCTCCCCTCTCCTCCCCTTCCCCCGAGACAGCCGTGCGCGACGCGCGAAATTATTATTTTTTAAATTACACTCGTCCGGCCCGAACTCTCTTTCCGTGGCGAGGCAAGGCGGCTGGAACTGCGCGCGCGCGTGTTGCAGCGTAATTCCATTAATTCTTTCAATACGCGCCCCATCGTTTTCTTTCAGAGGGACGCTTTAATTGCGCCCGTGCTTAGTCGGGTGTTTAAAATGCGAGCACGTCGCGAGATCACAACGGGAGCGGATGGATGCGTGAACGATAGAGAAACAGAGAGAGAGAATGAGAAAGAGAAATACAGAGAGAACGATACAAAGAGAAAGAGAGAGATAATAATTGACGGACGCGCTCGATATTTTTCATTGGTGATCAGCAATTTCGCCGAGCTAATGTTGTTAATCAACGAGATTTTCCCATTACATTAAGGTTGTTTCACAGCGTAATGTGCAATGTACGATAAATATCAGCGTTATAAAAGCGCGCGCATGTTTTCGCGACGCGCCAGATACGAGGGTGGGTTGTATAATTCTGATTGAAATCTTCGATGAATACAAAACCGTGGTGGCGACCCTTTCAACCCGCGACGCGCGATATTATGCCATTGTCGATACAATTCCACGAGCTGCCTCATCAACGATTTATGCTGTTGGTACTACTATTAACTATTAATATCGTAGCACGCGCGCCGCGCGTAACCGGTCTGCAAACAATCGGAAATATGGGGCGGCTAAGCGCGAGGAAAGGAAGATGAAATAATAATCAGTATTTATCGACATTCCCCCGATAACATTATGTATTCATGGAATTACGAAATTTGCCCTACACAACGGTTATGCGATTAGCATAATGATTAAAGCGCGAAGCGGCTAACAACTGGGGAAGACAGGGCGCAGCGCGGCGGTCCCCTCCCGTTTCACGTTTTGTGGAGCTCAAAGTACTGTAAACTGGAGTAGGTTAATGCGAGTAACAGAGAGTCCCTACCGCTGAGCGGCCGCATAAGAACAAGGCAGCGCGAATCGAACGCAATTAAATCCCCGAGTGCAAAAATAGAAATGGGAAACAAACTAACATGACGCGAGAGAGAAAGTACGGCCTGTAAGAGACTAATCGCGGTTCTTTCATGCGACTACCCAATAGAATAATTCTTGTTGTTTGAAATCAGTCAGACGCATGCACCAAATTATTCTCCGATCTTTGTATCAAATGTACGTGAAATCGACCTTTCTTTTTCAAGCTATCCTTTTAAATTCCAATTAAGAAGGTATTAAATTCCCATTTACTCATTCCCATATCGACTAACTATTGATTGACTTATTAATTGATTCAACTTTATGTTGCGAAAAATACTGCCTCGACCAAGAGTCAAATCTCTTCACATATCAGGCGGAACGCCGCACAATGGGGTCAAGCGAAATCTCACGTTTCAAAAAAAGTTACGGTCTTGAACTTTGAACTTTGAACCAATTTCAATATTTTTTTCTTTTTTTTTTTAATGAGAGCTAATGAAATGTGCAACTTTACTTTGCCGAATCAGATTTTTGTCTTTTCTTCTTCTCTTCTTCTACTAAATCAAATATGAAGAAGTTAGATTTCGAAATTTTTCGAGAATAAACTAATCTATCTCTAAATGACAGAAAACGCACAAAATGTCACTTGTAGATTCTAAAAAGGGATCTCTCGGCAAAGTCAGTAGGTTAAATAGGATTAGAAGAAATTAACACATAATATGATGTGATATTAGCGTTAAATGGAATATTGAGGTTGATGGTAAGATCAAAATCTCGGTGGCCTAATATATCTGTGCCACGTTTGAATCAACAACTCATGTCGTCGTCGTCGTCGTCGTCGTCGTGCGACCTGGGCGACTTTTCGTCAGAGGAGACAGGAGCTGCGAAACGCAGTTTCCCAAGAGATCGACACTCGGCTGCCACGTCGCTAGGTTCCTTGACAGAATACAACAACTAGGACTTCCGGTTGAGCGAAAGCGCAACCCGAAGTAGCGCGTGTGCTAATTCACTCCCGGTGTCGCCGCTGTCGCCTCTTCCTCCACCTCGCGTAAGCGCCGCGACTTAACTGTTTGAATTTGCTATTTGCATCCGCACGGCAAATAAAAAGTTCCGCGAGCGGGATGTATAGCGATGACAGATGAAACGGGACAGAATAGAGCAGACGGTGTCTCTCAAATACGCGAAAGCGCGGTGACGTAGATGACGAACGGCGTAACGTTTCGGCTCATACGACGTTCATCTTGTCGAGCTGGGCGCTCTTGTAAGCTCGACACATGAGCGACTTGTCGATTTACAGACGCGGCGTCGCAAAGTCGCCCTTTCTCGCGCGACTTGCCATACGTGCGAGCGAGCGAATAACAGATAAAAGGAGAGAGAAGGGGGAAGCAAGAGAGGAAATAATTTGACGATTTACCGGATGATTCGCAGGAGGAGAGATCGGAAAATCGAACCGTCAGCACAGTGGAGTTCGAGCCGGGCGTGGAGGATCATGGGAAATCTATCACCTGCCGAGCGGAGAATCCAAACGTGACCGGACTCTTCGTCGAGAAGTCTTGGAAGATCGACGTCGTGTGTGAGTACACGTTACATTTTTCCTTAACGTTCCAATTTCTCGCGGACCGTAAACTCGCTCGCGGCCGACAGATCGCGAAACTGATCGCGGCAAATCGAACACGGCAACATGACGAATGGCGGCCACATTATGCTGTTTATCGATTTCAACTTTCCTCCGCGCTCCCCCTCTCCCGCCGCTCTTCGACTTTATTTGCGCGCGCGTGTCATAAAAAGGAAAAGAAAAATAAGAAATTGCCCGGCAGCCACCGTTTTCCATCTCATCTTCATTCGGGTCCCGAATCGGCCAATTTTACGAGCCTCTTCATTCCGCGCGCCGCGACGCGTCACCTCTCATCCCGCGTTCACGCATCGTTCCCTTTTTATCTCGCACATTTCCCTCCTTCTCGCCCCCTTCCTCCTTTCTTTTTTACAGTGTCAATAAAAAGATCTTGGCGAGATTTCCCATAAATTACAACCGAAATATTCGTCGGGACCGCCGATGATCCCCGCGTGCGTCCGCTCTGCCAGAATTCTCAATCTGGATCCCCATAAAGAGAAGGTGAGCACACCTGCGCGAAAAGAGTGGAAGAGACGCGCCTTACTCGGTTACCAAGGATGGCGAAATGATACTTTTGACCAAAGATAGCTATAAGTCGTGCATAAATCAAGTTTTATTTTAAATCAGTGCGCTTACATAGTTATATTTGAATGCGCCATTTTTGATCGGTTCCGAATGCCGTTCTATTTCATGCTCTTTTCATCTATTCCCGTATCGCTTCGAGCGGACGCAGCTGCGACTCCGCAAAATCGCGCGATCCCGGTTAAGCTTCCCTCGACTCTCCGTAGATCCGCAATTCTACAAACCCACGAGGGAGAAAGAGAGAGAAGGAGAGTCGCTAAACGCGCGTCTCTCATCTCGAGACGGATTATTATGCTCAAAGTGAAGGCGCCTCATTTCCATGGGACGTCTGCTCTTCTCTCTTTTTTTCCTCCCGTCATTTATTACGACAGGCATAACCGCAGCGTAGGAATGTTATACGTAACCGGCGCGACATCGCGCGCACGTCACGAGCTGGTTTACCAGGCGCCCGTGAAATTTATTATCGCGTAACTACCCTCATCCGGCCTCGTAAACTTTACGTTCGACCTGTCGAGAGTTATGGCACGCTTCTCGGCGCATATTAAAACGAAAGGAGACAACAGTCGTCAGGTGGAAAGAGAGGCTCGAACAACCATGACCGACCCACATCCGTCCTCGCAGCCGGGAACGCGTCTCTCTTCCAGATGAACTGCGTTCGCGATATCGTGCGAAACGCGAGAGGGAAAATCTTTGACGCGCGTGCCAACGTCTGTATATTTCATATAGTCCGACGGCGCGGAAAATGATCGCGGCCGAGTTGCAGTGCGCGTATATCTCGCGCTGCTATCTCGCGTTATTATTACTACACGCCGCTTAGAGCTAAAACCGGCGGCGGCGGTACCGCGCGACCGATTGCGATAACGCTTAGACAATGATTATAAATTTTGTACAAGTCGTAAAGGCTAGACGCCCGTCGACCATGATTACCCACGTGCCGTACGCGCGGGTGGGAAGAAATAATAATGACGCTTTTATCGCCACGCGACCATTATCGCGCGGGCGTAAGGCGGATTTTACACGGACGGATCTCTCAAGTCGCGCGCGGACAAACCTAGTCACGAGCTTCCGCGCGCCTTCTCTTTCGCGATAAAATAGTTCAAGGCAGTTCGGTCAGCGTCCGCGCGGCTCGTAATCCCCCAAAGTTTTCCGTGTCGAGGCGCCTTTAATCTACGACTCCAACCGGCTCTCTCGCGATGTCTGATGCCGCCACTGAGTAATAATGGCCGCGAACAGCGAAATCCGAGCTATTATTATCTATCGGGAAGATAACAAAACGGAGATAGGCGGAATTCGCTGAGGTAACGTGTGTGTGGATGATACGATCTATTCCTGAAGAAAAATAATTTAATTTATTTCCTAATTCTATTTTTTATTTAGCTCTCTTTGCTATTCGAATAATAATATTTCTCAATTCTAAATCCAAACCACTGAGTAAGTAAGTTTTCGGTCTCGAGATTAATTTCCTAAAGTAGCTCGAAAAGTCGTTCAATGATAACGGCACGCTAGATCGACCGTTTCTCGATAGCAGCGGCAGACCCGTGACGTAAATCCACGAGCGCCGACACAGATAAGCTCGATAGAGTAAAAAGCATCTTTACGATGCGCGAGGCGTCGTATATTACTGCACGTTCATTTTAATTGTACGACACGTATAAATAACGGTGGGAGAAAGAGAGCGCGACGTGAACAGAGGATCGCGCGCACCGGTCAGATATTTTTTCAATTTTGCGGAGGCGTGCCGTTACTTCGGCGGCGATAAATTCCTCGATTCCGTACGGTTTATCGTTCGTTCTCATCTGTCCGGTTGCGTCCGTTGCACCTGCACATCTGGCAAAAATATAGCGGCAATGGCAAACAGGAAATACATAAGGAGTGCGCGCACGCGGCGGAATTCGCGAAACGAGAAAAACTGCAGAATACGGGAAATGATGTCACGTCACGTATTCGATTACGCTGACCGTTCTGCGCACTACCGCTCGAAATTACACCACTTCGAAAGACCGTATCCGCAGTTTGTATCGGGAACCTCGTCTTTGCCGTCACCGACGTCCTCGACGGCGGCGCGATTTGCGAGACAACGAGAGAAAAAATTGAATGGAGCAATAGAAATGTGTCACGATGTCATATTAAGCGAAGCAAAAAAGCGAGAAAAATCTCTCTATTCATATCGTAAAATACGTAACATTTCTCTTTTTCTCTCTCCCCCTCCACTCTTCCCCACTCTTTCTCTCAGAGCACTGAGACACACATCCTAAGAAGATTTCAATATTTTATGCTTGCAGATCCGCCGATAGTATCGTTAAACCTCGGATCGACCTTAAGCCCAGAGGACATCAAGGAAGGGGATGACGTGTACTTCGAGTGTCATATTAGGGCCAATCCACCTTGGTCTAAGCTCATCTGGATACACGACGTAAGAATAAATGCGCACTCATGCACACAAGCCGCAAACTCGACGCTTCCTTTTCTTTTTACGACGCCGCGGTGACAGCAAAAAATACGTATGACTACGTAAAAATCTACGCAACGGGGAATCCGCGGGTGTGTAAAGAGACTCTTTCAACGATAACTTTGTCGATACGCGTGACACTTTTGCCTCGAGTAATACCTCATACATCAAACACCGAGTAGAACTTTAAATCCTTTATTTGCATAATATATGAGCCGCCGCGCTATACGCCGCGATCAATCTCGCTCGACGATATCGACGTGAAGCACCGACGCGACGTCGTCATTCTCGGTGACGAAAGCGCGCAACGAGGATCTTCCTCTATCTGTACGTCACGGATTATTCACCAATACGGGAAATCCGACACGAACGATAATCACGAACGAGAATTTTGACGATTTATTCCTATTTTAATTGCATCGATACTGATTAATTTCTCCTCGTAGTTTTTTTCCAATGGTATTTAATTACAATCAATGTTAAAATATTAAAAATATACAATTTTGTGGTAGAGGTTAGAAATAAACGATTAGCTGATTGTCAGAATACGTCAACTTATCAGTTACAATGATGACCCAAAAATTACCTCTGGACAACGTTACTGAAACAAAGCTATGACATCCCAGACGGCACAAATGTCCAAAATCGAGTCATAAGACGTCTTTAAGGCAACTTTAAGACAATACTTTATAAACTTGTCTTAAAGACAACTTAAAAACATCTTAAAGACGTCTTATGTCCCACTTTTAGACATTGTGCTGTCTGGGATATTATTCGCCCTATATCAAAATTTTGTGGCAGGTGCTAAAATTAATCGACCAGCAATCAAAATACATCAGTTGACGAGTACGATCATTGAAAAAAAAAATTAATTACAGATATCCTAAAAATTAGCGTGTCTCGACAATGTCATTACTGAAACAAAGCTATGTCATATTCGCGCTATATCGAGAGGAATTGAGCGAAATTTCGTAATTTTGCATTCGTCATTGTTACACGTACTTGGACCGTTACACGGTTTAGGGCGCGAAAATGTGCAACAAGCATAAAACGCGTATCAAAGCGTAAGTAATGTTAGTTAGTCCCGGCTCATACGAGGTAGTTGCCTCGGGAGACTGCTGTGCCTGCTCGCCCGCTTATTCTAGACGGTACTACTTGAATTTCGGAACGCCACCGTCGCCGTCGTGCATTGTGTATACACTTACCGCGCGCTGCAATTGCAACGGAGTCGGAAGTTAAAGGAACGCTCCCAAGGCGTATTCGAGACTATCAGCGACAAACTTTGTTGGCCTGTGTATCGGTGGCAGCCACGGACGCGCACTTCCTGAATTCTAATCGTCCCGATCACCGGTTACCGGCTTCAGAATCGCGCGTACACGTGCACGACACGACGACGACGAGGACGACGAAGAAGACGAGCAAGACGACGACGACGCGCGATTACGAATAGCCGTGCATTAATTTCCGACGTCGGGACCATCCGATAACTTCCGTTAACGACGCGAGAACAATCCGCGGCAGACACCCGAGAAACTAATAATCGCGATTAAAGTCTCAAAATATATATAACCAGCAATTTTCTGTTCAAAGGAAATTGATTTATATATGCATAAATTAGAATATCTGTTTATGTTCCTTATAAACTTCTAAATCCTTTGACCGATCTGGGGAGCGATCCCAATTTGTGATAACTTAAATTTAGATGTTCTAGATACAAGAAGCCCAGGCAATATGCCGGGTAGGTTAAGCGAGCAATCGTTAAATTTGAGTAACTACATGCTACATGGTAGTCACGTGAAATATATCGCGAGTAGTTTCATTTATTACTGTTCGAGTGTTCGCGAAGAGAACACGTGAGGAGAAATTGTACTTTACATTATCGTCGACTCGCATTTCTTAATTCCTTCCTTTGCCATACAGAAAACCACATTCAACGATATTCGACGAATTTTTTCTGTTTTTACAGCGAACAGCGGTCGACCGTAATTTTGTTTACGCGGCGAGGAGTCGACTTAATTTCCAAGCTCTCTCTCTCTCTCTCTCTCTCCCCCTCCCTCTCTCTTTCTCTGCGGCACGTCTCTCTAGTTAGATTCTAATAACAAATTAATCCGACAGTTATAATGTCTGTCAGGAGGTATGCGGTACATATGCTGTAATTATATTACCATCGGTTACGCCGGCCGAGGGAATCTCGTAGGAGCGCCGCGCGCGATGCATTAGCTTCCACCCCGGTCTTTTCCGGGATCAGCCGCGGCCTCATATCCCTACCGTGTTCCGTCGCTCACTTTAACCTCGACTCATACCTCGCTTCCCTTCTCTCTACATCTTTTCGTTTCGTCGCACGACGACCTTTCGCCGGATATACGTCGCGAAGGGCTGCAGCAAACGGGCTAACGGTGGGCGAGAGAGTAGCAGCTGCTACCGCGTAAGAGATTTCCCTCGAAATTGCATCTTAAAAATATGATCCGACTTCATTCCGGAGTGGGAGCGGGAAGCGGCTCGACTATCACGGTGTCACTCTCTCTCTTTCTCTCTCCCTCCTTCCCTCCCCGTTCCTTCCACCCCTTCAACGTACATCCGCGAGTTCCTCCTCACGCTTGCGGATTGCCCTCTAGCAGCATCGAGCCGCTCAGGGGCGAAGCGATCTGCTTCCGGTCCACTAAACTCCCCTCAGTCTTTGTATGTGCCTTTAAACGTCGAACGGATTACTAGACTCGATTCGATTCGCGCTATTCATCGTAAAATGGGAATTCGAGGCTACGCGCGGCCACCTCAGCCGGACCTCGGTTAATCCGGCTGTGATTCTTTTGATGATTATCGAACTGCTGCGATTGAAGTTGAATGAGATGACGTGTGAGCGTCGCGGTTGATTTGTAAGAACGATAAGCTGATAATAAAATAGCAGAATATACCCTCATTTGTTAATGTTCGTAAACTGCGTGATCGCGAACGTTCGCTCCCTTCAAATTCACGAGATTGAGAAACGCCCCTCGGAGTGTAAATATAGCGCGAGTCGAGCATGTTAGCGAGTTTTCTATAACCAGGGGAACGTCGTCGATCTCTCCATAATGCCCTATTTCCATTTATTCCCTGTTACTCGTCGGTTTTCCGAATCTCTCCCGAACGCGCTCACCTTTAAGCATGTCATTGGGGTGGATTTTCACGTCCGCGCTCGGTACACCAGAGGAACGTTTCATTCGGCAGCGCTGGTCCCTTTCACTCATCCGGAAAGGTTTGCCTAGGAATTACAAGGGCCGTTGGCACGTACTATCTGCCAATCAATCCCGAGCTAGCAATCGGGCTGGGGATCCGGCACCATCGGGTCTTAGAAAAGCGTTTCGAGCTGCCCCTAGCAGCAGTAACCTTTTGAGTGGCAATCGTAAAGAGGAAGAAAGAATCATGAACGGCGAGAAGGCGGTACGAAGGGTGAGAAGAAGCGGGAACTGCTGGAGGTGGAGAAGCAGGAGAATAGGGTAGGAAGGAAACGATGCGCAAGCGAGGGACCGAGAGAGAAATTAGAAAGTGAAAAAGAAACGGGAATAACAGCGAGAAGAATAAGGGGGAAAAGGAGGAAGAAATCGAGAAGGCGAAAAAAGAAATGTAAGGTGGCCGACATAATGGAGTGCAGTGATTAAGTCGGTTCTATCATTCACGGGGACAATAGAGAAGTTCTGTAGCTACCTGCAGCATCGACGAGCCAATCGGCCGGCCGGTTTAGACGCGGAGAAAGAGAGAGACGCGCGCGCGCGTCACACACACACACACACACACACACAGAGAGAGAGAGAGTCCCTGAAAGGATTCCCTCAACTCTTCATCTTTTCGCGCAAAGTGGATTGACCGAACGTACTGCCGGCAGAGGATCCCATTAATACTGTTGTCCTCGCGGGCACACGGCGGAAAAATCGAAAATTTCTTTCGTACACGTTCGTAAGTTCACCTGTACGCATGTCTTTTCTCGAATTCACCTCGTACAAAAGGTACTCTCAGTCGCGGCGATACTGTAGCAGTGCTTGCTCAATGTCAAGCGGACTTGATTGAAACGGAATTTTGTCTGAAGCTCTCAGTTACGAGGATATCGAACGTTCAAGTTCGGCAAGCTCTGACAAACGACGCGGCTCCCACTTAGGCAATTTTATTAGGGATGAGCGCGGAGTCTCGCGAGGATCGGTGTCTTATCCGCCGCAGGGCGGAACAGTCTGCGGAAGGAGACGGTCGAGAGAAGCTAAGAGAAACTCGTGCTCGAAAGGGACAAATTAATAATGCGAGTTTGCGCCGTAGTTTGCACACGCGAACAACAACGCGCGCGCGTCTCGGGCGCTTCGAATACCGGCGAGTGTAGTCGCGCGTTAACATTAGCGCGAAAACGGTGATATCGATCAAACGCGGGATTCCACGTTCGCCTCGCGCCACCCCTGCCGTGTCTGATGTAGTCATATCGACGTTGCGGCTTTTGTACATCGATCGAATCGCGCACGGGCGCACCGGGAATAACGGCTTTCTCGCTACGAATCGACCGAATGCATTTCCTACTCACGCGAGATTCGGCCCGACAAGTTCGGGTCTTAATGTGGCACGAGGTGCGAGATCGCGCGGAGGAGTCGAGAGCTGTGTGCGGGGGTGAGGGTGACGGTGGGTTGCCGAGGAAGTAGTAGATGCTCTAGCGTCGAGAATTCGGCGGGCCGTACATCAATCAATTTCACTACCATCGCGATCGGGACGTGTTGGAATTCCAGTTAAGGGCGACTTTCCGAGGTGGGACACGAGGAGAGAGAAAGAAAGAGAAAACGAGCGAGAGAGCGAGTTCGTTCCCTACGATTTCGATCTCGCAATTTTTCGTTAAGAGATAAGACGAGCCCGGGACGAGGGAAGGAAAGGGCGAAATCGAGAACGATATCCAATCGCGTAGTCACCCAAAGTCTCTGCCCGGCACTTCTAAAAAGAGCCCGATAGTGGGCGAACTTTCGAACAAGCTGCTCGAACTACCTCCACCGAGTATCTGTGCCGCATCTCCGACTTTCCTCGAGAGTACACCGGCCGTAATCGCCGGACACAGCTGATCCCCGCCCGATCCTAATGGCTCCGATGGCGAGCCATCCGTCGCAGTTGTCAAACTCGCCGTGGAAAATATTTATTACGCGCGGATTTTACGTGGAGAATGCGCATTTCGCGTGTTTCCACGCGAGCACATTGACGGTGTCTCGAAAAACACGAGGGACAAAAGTGTATTGCTTTGTTATTTCGTGGCGGATCAGGTACGGCACGAGAGTACACCGCGTCTCGATAAAGGCTCTAGCACGGCCATACCGCGCGGAAAATATTTCGCGGCAGCCAGTCAAAAAGAGCACGTGAGTTCGTGCAACACCGTAATTGATCGACTCCATGCGCCACACTCGTTCCCTGTCGTAATAAAATCGACAACAGTGCAACGCACTACGAATATTCGATAACAGCATATCGCTGTACGGCCCGCCCGCGCGCAATCGGGATTGCTACTGCTAAAACCAAAATACAAATAACTTCGGCAAACAGGTATTGGCCATCCGTCGCGAACCTCGACACACATCTACCCACCATCTATCTACCCACCTACGCTGCGCCGATACGAATCTCGTTCGCGATGAATCGAGGCTCGCTGAATTACAATCCGGCCGAAGCCGCGGGCGATGGTCCAAGGAGTCACTATAGCCGCATCCTTGCGCGAACCGGCAAAGGAAGATCCCGGCCAGGCCGCTGTGTGTGACCACCGCGCAGAGGAGAGTAAGCGGAATAAAAAGATTTTTGATGCTTTGAGGGATGGCAGCGCGCTGCGGAGGTGAGGCGAAAGAAATAGGTAGGTTGGACAGACGGAAGAGGAAGGAAGGAAGGAAGGAAGGAACAAAGAGAAGGAGAGAAAGGAAGTATGGTCGTGGCTTGTTGGCAATTTTTCAAAGAATCAGTGCGCCGTCTGACCGGAATGAACGATCCCTCTCCTGCCCCAGAAGCCCTTTTCTTTCCCTCAAGCTTGCTCCTTTTGCGTCCGACCATACGAGAAGCGCTGAGGGGATCACACAGCGCAACCACACAGGATCTCCTTGTGACGGGAGATGGTTCCTGTGTCCAGAAGCAGCGAGCATTCCTACGGGAAGCGATCTCCGTTGAAGGGCGCGAAGAAATTCGATAGATCCTCCGAATCGGAAGAGGAAGAGGGAGAAAAAGAGAGATAAAGAGGGAGAGACGACGCCAAAACGAAATTGGACGTTCCATCCGGTACGTTCTGAGATTTCGTGGACCAACGAGGGACGTCTCTGGGCGCATTCCTGAAAATCGAGTGTCGCGGATGGAACGCCCGGCTATCGATCGGCGCTTTAAGAACTGGAGAAGAGAAGCGCGAAGGACACCGATAAGTAATGCAATCGCCGTTGGCCACGGCCGTTTCAGAGCCGAAATCATTTCGGACGGCGCAATCACGTTATCACGTCACGACGGCGATATCTCGTTTTTGACGCGTGTGCCGGCACAATTCCCACGTGGGAAGGTATCGTCGAGACATCGTAGACGCGCGGTAAATAAAATTATTGCTAACGACGGAGTATTGCTCCTTTAGAAATTCCGGTGATGCAGTTAAGGGAATAGGTTGTCGACAGGCCGCGGCTGGAAGAGCGCCGGCTGTCTGCGCTCGGAGAATGGACGCGATGGCGAAGTTAGTTGATCCTCATTTACGAAGCAAACCCTATGAAACCTAATTATTGGAAGCGCAGTACTCTCTGGTCCCGAGACTGACTGATCAAAGGGCTCCGTGGCAGCGTCCCCTTAACGAAATTAAGTCGATAACGTTAAAATTCAAGATATACAGCCGCGCGACTGCATGTTAAAACACGAAGCGATTTTTCGCTGGACAACTTTGTCAATCGCGTGTAAGTGCGCACCGCTACGTCGCGCTAATCGCGTTGCGGGGGAGAAATTGCATAATCTGTTCGATGAATCTCGGATTTTCGAATGGTTAATGGATTCGCCAATTCTTCCAGACTCTTCGACGCGACGATCTTTCAGAATTCATTAATCCCCGAATCTTTACTTTCCCTTTAAGTTTTCAACAGCTCGACTTTCGAGCTCTCGAGCATTGACTTCGCAACCCGAAATGTTCGGGTAGTTACATCGCGGAATCGCTCCCGTGTTTCCCTTCCACCGTGGCTCCGGCGATGCTTTTCTTATCGTCCGAACGAAAATAACGAATAATCGCGAACTACTTAAACTGAAGCAAAAATTAACGACGCGAATGTACTCTAGAGCGAACAAATACAGCTGCGCGCCAGAGGTTGGAGGAGTAGATTGGATAAGTAGGAGGAGAGAGGGAGGCTCAGCGGAGGACGGATGGTGGCTCTTCGCAGAATGGCTCGGTCGCAAGAAAAGATAAACGAAAGTCAGGAGCTGACTACACAGGACGATATCGTACTCTCCATTCCGCCTCGTCGGGACGACGAGGAGAAACGCGGACGGAAACGACGAAAGAACAGAATCCCGATTCGTGGGAACGGCAAGGTGCGGGGGAGGAGGATGGCAAGGGAGGGCAGAAGAGTGGGAAACCGGAGGATTCGCGTCGCGAAAGGAAACTTTAAACTTCGCTATCTCTCCACCGCGAGGCAGGAACACGCTACGGGACCATACGTGTGAGCTTTCGCGATATCGATCAGCCTACAGCAAATCTCCGGCATAGGGTGTCTCCGATGGTGGCTTTGATCGATCCTTAATGGAACTCGTTCGATGAAAGCGATATTTAAAGAAAAAAATAAAGGAAAAAATGCATCGCGATCCTGTTTTTGAACAATATCACGAGAAACATAGTCTACGAATAATCCGACCATAAATTTTTAAGAGAAGTGATTCACCATACAACGCGGATCGATCCTATATGTATACTTCGTCTTCGGGATCATTTTTATCTTATGAACGATATTTTTAAGAATGATAGAAAGGAAAAAGATAACGTACATTGCTATAGACAGTTCGGCTATAAATTTTTTAAGAAGATTATTCACACACGTGTAACACATATACGAATCGATCATTTCCTCTTTTTCGAGTAATTTTTCATTCAAGCGGTATAAAAAGAATTATGAGTGAAAATCTCGATAAGATCGTAGCATACGGAGTTGAGTTCTCGCGCGCGTCAATGCGACCTTCTTGAATCGCTGAATGCTCTTCATCTGATTTCAAGTGAAATTTTCCATAAAGGGACTAAATTACACGCGAAAAATCACGACGTTAGCGCATTAATGCGATTAAGATTGCATTTCATACGGCTGTTTGACGCGGGATTTTGAGATACAGCAGGGAGCAAAGACGTACAGACGCTCCCTCAAAAATTCTTCCGACTTAACGAGGTATAACGTTTAACGAGTCCTTTCCGAGCTTCGCCTCTTACCGCAAGTAAATCGAAGATAAACCCTGGGGTTTAACCGGAGCTTAACCTATGCTAAGCGCGCTAAACCTCCCAACCTAGACTCGACCACATGGATGGCTGGTTACATAGATTACAATGTAGTTTAATTGAGTTAGCACCCTAATGGTTGCAAACATCCACGTCTGTCCACTGCCTCCTTTTTTATCTATTCATTTCTTTGAATTTTTTCATCTTATTTAAAACGACGTCTCGCGCTGCCAAGACTAAGTTTGCACGAAGTGCAATACCGCGATACAAAGAAATCGAGAATAGAAACGCAGAAATTTCTATGTTTTCGACAGAGCGAAGATTAGCCTTGAAATTAGCGTAAGATCAACTTTACATTCACATTAGTATATTTGTCACCATGAGTATATTTGTCGGCAGTTTATGAGGATTTAAAAAAGGACTGCGAGAGCTGGCAACTACGATGCTAAATCGCCGAGATATCGGAAAATAGGGAGCCTGTTTTTCCGAAGTAAACGTCTTAACGGCGCGTTTAAATCACTCTTAAAACTCCATATTTCATCAGAATAGAGATTATTGTTGATTGAATCATTCGAGCCGTCCGAAATCCTTAAATTTAAGACGACTCGAAAGTGAGCTCATATATATTGCGGATTGTGAATGTCTGTACGTCTCCCCGGTCTCGTTCGTACGTCTCAATCGCGAACCACCTGACTTCTTGCCAATATACATCGATTAATTGCGCATAATTAATTTAAGAATCAGCCCGCTATCGTCGTGAAATCAGCCGATCGAAAAAAGAAGAGAAAAATCAAGAATACGACGAACTAACAGCGGTGGAATTTTCGACGACGGGACGACGACGATGCCGCAACGCGCGCCGTGTCGAGCTGCCGAGATTATAAAACAATTGAATAAATCTACCCCCTCGGGTGGCGTCCAGGGTAGAGAAACGTCCCGGGAGGGGTAGACAGAAGTGGAAGAAGAAATCTCCGAGCCCCCCGAACCTCCCCCACGGCCCCAACCCCCCGCCAACTTCTCCGAGATTCAAATGGCCTCGTTTCAAATCGATTTCGAATTATCTTCGGCGAGCGGATTCTGGCGGAACGGGAGAAAAGGGGGGTCCTTCGCTGGTGTAATGGAGGAAACGGTAGTAAGGTAAAGAGGTATGAGGACGAAATGGTTGGGGAACGGGTGTGAGCGGCCGAGGGGGAGAGAGAGGAGAGAGAGGAGAGAGAGAGAGAGAGGAAGAATACGGTAGAGTGAAAAACTTAAGGGACTTTTACTGGCCGAGAAAATGTTTGCCAGGCGAGACAAAGACGTCCGAACTGTCGTTTCTTCTCTGATTAAATAGGCAAGACCGCTTTTAGGGGCGATGTCCTATGGACATACGCCACAACTCTCAGATATTCTTCTTATAATCCCGCGCACTTGCGTATCCTTCCCCCTTTTCCGTATCAAACTTTTACAACGTACTCCGTAAGAGGAAAATATCGGAGAACGGCGAAGTAAGGCGTCACTTATAAACGTTATATCGGAAAAAAGTTCTAAGGAAAGGCGCACGCGAGAGAGAGAAAGAAAGAAAGAGAATAATAAAATCGAGATTAATACATGACGCGATGACAGATATCCCGGAATGATGTTTCGTCGATCCCACACGAAAGAGTTAGCTGTTACTCTTCGATTGCAAAGTAATTTATAAGGCACAAAAAAAGTCGCGACAGACAACTCTTTCTTTTCTCTTTTATTCATACGGAATTCTGCGAATATTGATCGTACTGAGAAATCGTAACGGAAGACTGTCAAAGAAACGAACACATTCCTAGAATTTCAAGAATAATTTACGATAAGTATAAAGTACCGATTGGATAATTTTTACGAATAATCTAGCGTGTTAAGGTAATATTTTTAATCGTACCAAGATTGGTTTTTCGCACTTGAACGAATAATTCCTTTCGCACTACAGAGAGAGAATTTCTTGCAATAATAATTTGTAATAATTTCGAACAAATCAATGAGATAAAATCACGTTATATACGAATTAAACGTCTCGCCGGCGAGTAGTCTGCATATTAGCTGGTGGAACTTTCGAAGGCCGCCTCTCGCCTGATTAAGCGGTTCGGCCTGCATTTGGCAACGGCAGCGACGCAGTATGCACCGACTCTAGCTACTTGTTGGCTCTGACGTGCGGCTGTTCCACTCCCGAGTTCGTTCCCGCTTCGCAAGTTTCAGTAGAGTGCGATATTAGCACTACATTTGTCCCGCTCCTCATTTTGTTGCGCGACGCGAAAACAGGCGAAGGAATGGGCTTGGGGGTAGAGCAGGGAGAAAAGGAGGACAGAGAGTGAGACATAATGGAGCTTACTCTTTCGGGGCTAATTAAAGCGGTGAATTTGTTACAGCAACGTGTAATCGCGCGCGAATCCTTTCGCGACCAATAAAACTACTTATTTGACACGCCTGCGTGCCTCGCGTCTTCTGGAGCGAATAACGCGAGATACGTTAACACATTATACACCCCCGATATGTACGAATGTCGCGAAAGTACCAGATTTTGCAATTTAAAGACATTTTGCATTTTGAGACACGTTAATGCAAAAGTTGTTGATATACAGTTCGTTTCGCAAGAGCTTTTGATAAACCGTTAACTCGAGTTCGAGTTGTAACAATATTATATCGCACGCTTAACGGCGTGCGCATTACAGGTATACCGCTTTCCTTTCCCTCTTTCTCCCCCTTACAGCCATAGTAATCTTGTAAGATACTCCTTTGTCTTCCGTAGATATTCGCGGCCGTAAAAGCGCAGCGGTCCACGGTCGCGAAAAAAGGAACGACACGATAACGAACGAACGGGGTCGTAACAGACAAGAAAGACATCGTCGCGAGACGCGCGCGGCCGACCGCTTATCTCTAATTTATCGCGAAATTAGAAAGTAACGAGAAATGAAATCGCGCGCTCGATCTCGTAGCGAACGAGTCTCTATGCGCGGATAGAGGAGAGAAGAGGAGAGGAGAGAATCGCCGACAGCTATTTGACAAATGCGTACGCATCGCGCCGCCAACAATGTCTCACCGGAATCTCGCCCACCACCCCCCCCCCATTCTACGTTTGTCGGCGCGATATCATACGAAGCCTGAAATCCGAAATTTCTCTTTGCAGAACCAAATACTAGCGCACAACACGTCGGCGAGGATCATTTGGTCGAATCAGAGCCTCGTCCTGCAGAGCGTGACAAGAAGCAGCGCCGGTCGCTACGTCTGTGCCGCGACGAACGCGCTCAACGAGACGCGCAGTGAGCCGCTGCACTTTCGAGTCAAATGTAAGTGCAATTTAATTGTACCACGCGATACACACAGAGAAAAAATATTGCAGTAAGAATTACGTCCAAACTATATTTCTCTTTACAATTTTCTTTGTAAAGCTAGACTATACTGAAATTGTAGTATAAATTGTTAAGGAAATAGTAAATTTGACAATCTGCCTGAGAGAAACATTCAAATAATTACAATAATTTTGTAGTGAAAAGTCAAATGTGTATAATATTTTTAAACTAATGTATAGTAGATTCCGGCCATTATTTTTTATATGGTACAAAATTATCAAAATTTCGTTGTAATTTTTATTGCAATATTTTCTGCGTGCAAAGCAGTGTAGTAAAGCGTCACACACACTTGCAAATGTTAAAAAATATTCTGGGAGAGGCATCAAGTGAGAAAGCAGCAAAGAAAAGAAAATCGGGATTAATGCGCGGAGGACCAAGTATCTCGAGATAATATTTCGTCCATTGCGAATGAAAGTTGTTATTGTCTTATCGATCGCGAACTAACTAATAATTACTAAATTCATGGAGACCTTATATAGAGATCTGAGATATTTGTAGAAGTGAATCATAAATTTTTATAGATCATACTAAAAACATACAAGACTATATAAAAGTCGCGATTCCTCCTTTCTTTATGCGCACGGAGTTCTAACACAATCGAAAATACAAGAGAAGTTTTCGAGACCCGCGGATCTCATTATTCGTACTCGAGTAAACGAATTCGCCTCGGTAACATTCGCCGGTTTTATTCGGTACATAAAACGATGTAATTCAAACCGCTCTTCGCGTATAAATAATTTATCAGGTCGCGCAGCGCGTGCGCGCTGCACTTTAAAGTCAAATATAAACTTAATTTGATTATGTCACATGAGAAAATGGCGAAATAAGATGTTATTTGTAAACGTTATATCGGAAGGAAATACCACGGAGAAGAAAATGCCAAGCAATATGAAATCGGAATTAATGTATGAGGACAAACGTCTTGGAATGATATTTCGGTTATTGCAAACGAAAGAGCTGGCAGTTACTCCTCGCGTTCGCGAACTAATGTATAATTGATAGATTCAAAGAGAGATATTTCATAGAGACTCATTTCAGAGAGATATTTGTGAAAGAGCAATTAAATAAATTTATAAGTCATTAAAGCTTAAAACACATACGGTTACCCTCCGGAAGAGACATAAACATAAACATCGCGACTGCTCCCTTTTTCATTAGCGCGGAATTTCGACGCAATCTAGAAATACGAGTTGTGTTTTTGCAATCCGCCGATCTTGTTATTCGTGCTCGAGCAAACGAATCCCGTAGTACCGATCGCCGCGGAAACATCCATCAGTCACGAGATTGATGCAAAGTTCGGGATACAAAGCGACGTCACTCAGGCCGGTTCTTCGCGTGTAAATAATTCATCGCGACGCGCCGCTTATTTTGACGGAGAACACCAATTTCCATTTTCTCGACCGACAGACACACGTGGAGTACATCACTCGTGCCCCATCTTATTCGTATTGGCATACGCGCACGTATTTTCGCGTGTACATTAACTGGCACGTCGCGTGTCCCTAGGATCGCGTTCAACGTGAATATTTCAAGAGCGCTTAGCCCCGGTTACATTTTTGATACCCAATTCCCAGGTTATGGCCGACTGTCGTCGCGAAAGACACTCCGGTGGCTTGCACAAGCCCGCGAAAGAAGTGATTCGTAGGATACTTGGCGACAGAACAGGGGCAGAACATGCGCGCTGTTCGAGCTCCTTGAAAACTCTCGAGTACGCGAATTACCAAAAACGGCTGCCGTCCTCGCGAACAAGAGATCTCGATGAGAAAAAAAGGCAGTGTTAGTGCCATGCACGCCTCCCATTCTCGTCGATTTATGAAGATACTCGCGAAAAATCAACATTCTGAGAATTTTAGAAAAATTTTCGAAGACGCGCTCTGTCTGCATAACTTGAGAATGAAACAAATTTCATTTCTCGAGAAACGTTTCAGTATGTACTAAATTTGAAGATTTCGGTAGAAGAGAAGTTTTTCAAACGCGCGAAAATTCTAGATGTTTTGTCCTTTGTTTTTTTTAGCATGGGTCACATAATTAAAAAAATATCTAGTAAAATCATTGGACTTCGAATATTGCAAAAACATAAAAATTCATAAATGTCAGAAAATAAATCCTTTCCTGACAACAAGTAAAATATCATAATATTATTTTCTCATAGCAAGTAAAATGTCATAATATCAAAAAATGTGATTGTAAAACATATGTAAAACATATAGTAAAACATATAGTATATATATGTAAAACATATATATATATAAATATATGTAAAACATATAGTAAAACATATGTAAAACATATAGAATATATATATAGAATATGTATATAGAATATTTTAAAACTACTGTATAGTACTTTAACAGCACATTCTGAAACTTAATTAGGAGCGAAAATCCTAATATGAAAATGTCACGACACGGTCTAAATTACAAGTCAAATTCGGTCAGTGATGTCGTATAGATTTTTCATGCTTAAAAAAACTGTAAGAACTGCAAGAACAAGTATCGATTTGTCATTAATTTTTTCATTAATGTCACTGTCATCAGTTACTGATTTTGCAACTAAGCTGATATTAATATTCTTGTTGAGATTTACGATTTTAATTAAGCTTCGGAGAATACCATTCAAAGTACTTTTGACACGATAATCAATGCGATTTACGCATGCAATAACTACATATGTATACACTCTGTAAGTGAGTGTACACTGTAAGTTTTGAAATTCAACACTCACCATATCCATCGACGTCCCACGAAGTCCACCATCGTTTAGCCAGGTCCATTCATGTCCAGCCAAATCCTCTGTGTCCGACCAAGTCCGCCGACGAAGACTCTGTGACGTCCAGCTTTCGTCCTGTGTTGTCTCGTGTTCACCCTACTGAACTTTCTCAGTTCAGTTTACTTTATTTCACTCGCGACGTGATTATTATTTTAGTGATGTTTAAACGAATAATTTGGTACGATATTTTTAAAAAATTTTTTATTTATCTCAAAATGCATAATTCGTTAAGTATTCGGATGAAACCGCTGAATTAAAAAAAATTCTCAATAACAGTGTCACTAATTCAAAGAGAAAGAAAAATTAAAATCTTATTTATTTTGATGAAAAAAAGGGATCAAGTGAAAGTGACACTTGATTTCAACATTCCGATGAAAGTTGAATGTTGCACGTTCACGAATTCATGTGACTAAAGACGAAATCGGCAATCGTTAATTCGTTTAATAATTATCCCGACTGTATCGCGACATGTCTTCGACGGAGATCTCGCGACGGAAATACGCGTACGTAAAATCGAAAATTGAAAATCGTAGTTTGTAAGAATTAATTAACGTGAGTAGAATAATTACGACTACCGTAAAAATTTCAATCTCTCGCCGAAGGCAATCTGGCGCGACGTAATCGCGTCGAAAATAAAAATAAAAGAGATGAAAACCCGGAAATCGTGGCAATTGTCCAATTTATCAACGCGAATAAATTGCAATTGTATTTATATACGTAACTATCGCGAAATAGATGAGGAAACTAAATACCGCAGTGGTCGCGAAATTTACTAGTGCGAACGAAATAGCCGCGAGTTCTGCGTGTGACGCGTGCTTCCAGAGCGTCATTACTTCGCAATACATTATGCGAAGTTTCAGGGCCGAAATTCATTCGGCGTCGTTCGGACAATCGTGTCAGAAAATTGAACCGTCGAGCGTAGTAATAGTATAAGTCGGTAATAATGAGTCATTTACTTTAAAGACAACAATACTTCATTAATGCAACAAAAGACGTCGAGTCTTTATACTTATTTCTCCGAGATTCTTCTCTTTATAATCGTGCGACCGAGCACGCTATGTAAAAGCAGCTTTCATATAAAATTCAGTAACAATGGATCTTGCAATAATTGTGCACCTTTAGTTTAATTCATCAAAATATAATCAATTACTTGATATCGGGTATTTTCTCGCGAATTCTCTTTTTTATCACCCAAAAGTAGAAAAGCGCAACTCAGACCACTTCGCTCGATGGTTCGGAATTCACAAACATGCAAAAGCTAACATGCAATGTAAATCGCATTGATCTTTTTGGAAATACGGTAGCAAACCCACCACCGCAACCCAAAATCTTTATACTCATTTTTCTCTCTTCATGCTTTTCTCATCTAAATACCTGAAACTTGAAACTCAGGATCGGCCATATTCTGCTATGTCCGATTCTGGAACAGAAATGATATTTTGCTGATTAGATTCTCGAGTTCCGTGCTCAACGAATGAATGTAGGGTGCGAGTGTGGGTTAGCCCTTTGCCATCGCAATTCAAGTCGTTCAAACGACTATCCCCCAGCTTTCGATTGCAAAGGGTTAAGTAGAGGAATACAGAGAATTTGAACTGAACATACCTTCGAGCCGATCCTGCCCGGCCCGAACCGAATCCTCCGGTGCTGCATCTGCCATCCACCCGAAACCGCATTCTCCGCAACTGCATCTCTCACACGGTCTTAAGCTCCAAGGGATCTGAAACAAAAAAGTTATTTTCAAAATTAAGTACAGTGGTAGCAGAAGTACACGGTGTAGACAAATTGAGAATACGGATTATATATATATTTTTTAATGTAATAAAAATGAAGATGTACTAATTACATTTTATATCTTTCATTCACTCATTCATTCATTCATACATTTATTTACAGGAATTATCCTTTTAGTACACTAAATTAATATAAAAAGATAAAAGAAACAAACTAAAAAATACGTGAAGAACAGCAGAGTATAAGGGGAAGAGGGAGAGAAAGAAATAAAAAAATATAAAAGTAAAGAAAAATGCAAGAGTACATATATATGAAGAAAATAGAAGAAAAAATGTCCATGTGTTTAACTACACATTCAATAAGATTCCCTACATCTCCCTCTTTCCTCTTCAAACTCTACAACACAAAGAACTAAAGATAACTTCATGTTTACTCGCGTTCGCATCAAGATTTTTTCTGATGGCAAATACGTTACGTATATTGTGTGTACGTGTGTTGTTATGTCAAAGGGCATACGGTCTTTAGTGACCCTGCCTAGTCGTGCTTGAATGTGATACTGCACGACTCATTACATTATTCCAATTACATTGCATCATGTTATTTAATTTTACACGCTCACACGACATAAATTAAAGAACGATAGCGAATATCGCAAACGAAAACACATGAGCAAAGTAACAGCAACGTAAATATTTGCACATAAAACACATCAAAGACTGATCGTACCGATTATTACAAAGAGAAATAAATTACAAAAAGAAATAAAAGACACGGTAAGCTAATCTGCAAACTCACCTCTAGATTATTCTGCTCGGATTAAACAAGATTCCTCGGGGCTGCCTCCGACACACAATTGCGAATTCCGCCGGATCTGAAACAAAGTAATTTCTTAATTAAATACAGCAATGTATATAGAAAGATTACTCGGTGCGAAAGAAGTGAGAATTCCGATTATACCTTCCTCTTTTAAATTTAATAGAAATGGAAATATACTAATTACTCTTTGGATTTCGCATCGCTCCTACGCAATTATCCCGACGCGATGATCGCGGCGCAAATACTGTGCCTTCTTGTTTCTTTCTATTACACGACGTCTGATTAAGTCGACAAAAATGCAAACAAATGACGCCACCTAACCTGTACACGCGCTGTCGCAAAAACGTGCTACGTGATAGCGAGCATGTCGCGTACCTATGTGTGATGTGCTAAAGGTAGCGCAACGATTTTGTCTCGCCGTGCCATACTTCCACAACGCGACTACAGTACTACTGTGCACGATTAATTTCATTATTCATATCTTATTAACACGAATTTTGAATGAAAGATAGACAGCGACTCTGAATGCAATCCCGCGGGTAAAATAATAGTGGCGCAAGTGTATACGCGCAAGGTAATAACTCAATGGACGATCGCACTCGGCCATAAAGAAACACATAGTAAGAAAAAAGATATGAAAACCAAGTCTGTCAACTCATCCTCGAGATTACTATTCCACTCCCCCTCGCTCCCTCCTCGCCATCCAGATTCTAATGCTGCATTCGTAAGCCTCGGCGGATTTGAAACAAAAATAATTTCCCCGATTAAATACAAGGGGAGAGATGATATCAATCGGTCTCGACGCGCGGGAAATCGTCTATTGAGTTATTAGGTTGGGTTAGGTTATATTAGATTCCGACCGTATCTCTTTCTCAGGTTTGAGAGACGGAAATGCGCCTGTTACCTTTCATAGCCCATCGAATGCTGCACGCGGTAATCTTAGTATCGGTGAGGAACCTGCAAAGTACCACAATGTGTATTACGATCGCCTTGATCGATTCGAAAAACTTGGTAAGGAGCGCGACATGTCGCAACCCGTCCGTCACCAGGCTCGCCGCCGTAATGACGCGTGAGCGAGCGAGCGAGCGAGCGAGTGAGTGAGACAGCGAGTGAGCGAGTGAGATAGCGAGCTATGTCTGCACTGCTCGCGCGACCTCTCTCTCGCGTCAAGGTGAGTCGGTGCCGCGGCGACACGTAGCCCTAAGCGCTCCGCGACGCACCGGGATCTCGCGAATATTCAATCACTTCATATTCACGCGCTGATTATTATTTTATGATGTTTGATTGTACAATATGCGTTCCTATACAACGCTCACCGGGCTTCTACGCATAATACGGCTATTGATTAACAGCTAATGATTATAACTCGAATTTTGACAATTAACGATGCCGAATTACGCGCGCATGTTTATGACATGCGTTCACACGGAGCGCATTGAAAGCTTACTGTTATTAATTTAAACTTCGCATATGCCCCGTATCCTTTTACCGAGATTCTTTATTGCACGAATAAGGACAGTATATTATAGCGCTTGTTCGCTGAATGAAAAATTTCATATTGGCATTAGAAAGAAAGAAAAATTAAAACGTCAAATCGAAATAAGTCAAGTTTATCGCATTTTTCGCACAGAGAATAAAATAAAATGGATTGAATAAAATAACTAACTGGCCGATGCTTGACGCTATACGACGCATATTTCACCGCAAGACATTTAATTCGTAAAAGTACCTTGGACTGGCGGCAATCGGCACACGAGGAAGCATTTAATACGAAACGCTTGTGGTACCTGCCGTACGAGTTTCAATCCTGGAGACAAGTGTATACCACAGCGGTCCTCAATATTTAACTATGAATCGTGACGACCTCGTAAAGATAGAGGAAATAGTCCCGGATAAACAAGTCTCTCTCTCTCTCTCTCTCTCTCTCTCTCTCTCTCTCTCTCTCTCTCTCTTTTTCT
>NW_022639594.1:817032-824230 GCF_010583005.1 Odontomachus brunneus
TCTCTCTCTCTCTCTCTCTCTCTCTCTCTCTCTCTCTCTCTCCCCCTCCCTCTTATTCTCTCTTTCTTCCGCAGTATCCACGAATCGAAATCGAGATCGTTTCGCGGTTTATTTTCTTGGATATTACAGCGTTGTTGGGAAAGAGGAAATAACGTTTGGTTTACGCTATCGACACCGTCGTAATATATAATGGAATTTAGAGCGGTCGGGATACCAGCGCCGAGTAAATTTAAAGGAGACGAGGCGAGGCGACGTAGCCCCGAAGAACTACCGTCATGCGATTCAATACGTGTTCGAATCAGTTATCGCAGGAAAACGGGCAAGTGTCACGAGACTCGCGACGTTACGTCAATTTGGGCCGTTTTAGCCGGTAATTAAATGAACGTGCGAGAAAGAGAGAGGGAGAAAGAGAATGTAAAATCGACGAGTGATATTAATTAATGATCGTGATCGCGATATTAATAAACGATCGTGATCGGATTGCTTTTTTGTCGCCTTTTGACATATAAATGTTAATTAAATTTTATACGGGTAAAAAGTCATGCACGACGCTCACACACACAAATATGCTACAATTAAAAATATTGCGAAAGTGAAACAAGAAGAACGAAAAGTAGAGCGAGAGAGATTAATAGATATTTGCGTTTATTATGAGGGGAAGAGAGAGAGAGAGAGAGAGAGAGAGAGAGAGAGAGAGAGGAAGGAAGATAGAAAAATGGTAAAGCTGTAAAGAGCGTGGCTACACGCGTATATAATCTCGCAGTTAAATAGAATATTAAATCGTTAAACGGCTGCACTTTCGCGGTGATGCTACATTATGGCTGACATCGAAAATTAATATCAATTACCTGTTTCGCGATCGGATTACAATAGAAATTGTGTAGCAATTACGAGCGTAATAAAGCTGCAAAGTTCTTGCAATAAAAGTGACATGCACTGAACGCGATACGCGAGTTTAATAATGAATACTTTCAATGGCACAATTCGCAGGTACCCACATGCTTTCAGGGATGCACGAGCACGGATTTAACCCATTTCATATTCTTCCGACCGCGTTCATCGTGAATAACGTAAATTGTTAGGATTCTATTGACCCCGTCTCGACACGCTCTCTGAAAATATCGGTGACGATGCTTCCCCTGAAATTGCTGAACCGTCGTCCCGGCCACTAACGTACACGTAGCCGTGTATTATTAAATGCGCTAGAATTGAATTGATGAACAATTTGGCGTATAACGTGTAACACAGGAATAAGAGCCGTTTTATGCATTCGTGGCGTTTCGAAGGCGGAAAGCCAATCGATTATTTACCAGTGTGTGAGATCGTGCGAAATATTTTACATCGCGACGAGAATATCAGGAGATCAGACGGAAAGGAGATTTCTCTTTCATGATCGGGAAAAGAGCCGGGAAGAGAGAGAGAGGAAGAGGAAGAGGAGAAAGAGAGAAAGAGAGACTGCAAGACAGAGAGAAAGGGAGAAATGGAACGAGGGTGAGATAAAGCGAATTGCAGAGCATCGGACGGGACCACCGTCTTTCTCGGTGCCGTTATCTGTACACGGGCGGAAGGTTTCTCGGCTGACGATATGCCAATGATGGCCCACATATCGCGGCTGCATCTGGGAAAACATGCGCGCGCGCGTACACACAAACGCACACGTACAGGCGTACACACGTGCAAAAATGACAGCGATATCGTACGTACGACTTTTCCGACACGTCCTGGCGTTTTGTCACGATGGGGGCCCACCTGGCGTGTAACCGGCCGGAATCGTTTTATCAACGCGCGAGTTATGCAAAAAGGTCTACTCTGCCCTTCGTCTTCCCGGCGATATATATTTGTCCCAATTTATCTGCGTTTATCTCCGCCTCTCTTTGTCTCCATTCGTCTCGCACCTCCGTGAGACTAAGGCCAGGAAGAGAGGAACAAATACGGGGATACGTGTTATCGCGCAACCGATCGCGGACATTTCCACCGGGCCGCTAACGGTGAAATTGATATTGCGCAATAATAAGAAGGAAGATCGGCAGTGTCGATGCGACGTGTCCGTGTCGCGTCTTTATCTCCGTCTATCTCTCAAAAGGAAATGCGTGGGATAAATGTGTCTTGAGGGTGAAAGAAACGACTCTCTTATGACTGGCAGTAACAGCGAAGAGGAATATTTTTTCGCGAGACGTTCGCGATCCGGAGATCGCTGTTTCTATTCTCACTTTGAACTCGCGCAACTTTGCAATCTTGAACTGTAATTAAATTTAATTCGGACGATAATTTAGTTTGATAATTCAACTTGAATAAAAATACAAACTTCTCGGTCGATAAAATATGATACAAGCGTCTTCGATCGTTGCTAATGATATGCAAATTTCAAGACCAATAACCGGGTTTCCTAACTTCAACTTTAATTCGCGTAACTTTATAACGTCGAATTTTAATTTAATAATTTAGTACATGAGAAGAATACAAGTTTTGCATCCAATAAAATACGAACGAAATCGCTCGTTTTACCCGATCATATATGAATTTTAAGACGAGCAATCACCTTTCTCAATTTCATTTTTAATTCGCATAACTTTGTCATCTCGATATATAATTAGTTTAATTTGGACAATAATTATTTTAATAATAATTTAGTACGTGAATATATAATCTCCCCTCCCAATAAAAGACAAGCGACTTTGGTCGTTTTACTTGACGACATGCAGATCTCAAGGCGAAGAAGCACGTTTCCTAATTCCAACTTTAATTCGCGTAATTTTTCGCAATCTTGATATTCAATTAATTCAATTTGAACGATAATATTTTTAATAATAATTTAGTACGTGAATATATAATCTCCCCTCCCAATAAAAGACAAGCGACTTTGGTCGTTTTACTTGACGACATGCAGATCTTAAGGCGAAGAAGCACGTTTCCTAATTCCAACTTTAATTCGCGTAATTTTTCGCAATCTTGATATTCAATTAATTCAATTTGAACGATAATATTTTTAATAATAATTTAGTACATGAAAGGAATATATAATCTCTCCTCCCAATAAAAGACAAGCCACTTTGGTCGTTCTACCTGACGATACGTAGACCTCAAGGCGAAGAAGCACGTTCCCTAATTCCAACTTTAATTCGCGTAACTTTGTAATCTGGAATTTTAATTAATTCAATTTGAACGGTGATCTTTAATCGAATAATTTAGAACGAAAAGAATGCAAATCTTTTTTTTCCGGCGCAATGAAATGCGAGCGACTTCGGTCGTTCTGCCAGATGAGATGGCGATGGCGGAGAGTATTATTAGAGATACCGTCGTATTACAAGGTCCGAAGCGCCCGGCGGAAGAAGAGCGCGCGCCGGGGTCCCGCGTGCGGTTACACATACAAATCGATAATTCTGCTTGCAGTCGCGCCGGTGTGTAAGGACGACCGGATCGTGGTAGTAGGTGCATCGAGGGGCGAATCGCTCGACATCGCCTGTAGGGTCGAGGCCGATCCGCCGGCACACAATTTCCGCTGGAAATTCAACAACAGCGGCGAGACTCTGGAGGTAGCACCTGGTAGGTTCTCCATAGAGAAGTCGAGCGGCGTCAGCGTGCTGAGATACACGCCGACCACCGAGCTGGATTACGGTACCCTCTCGTGCTGGGCGGACAATCTCGTCGGTACTCAGTCGAGACCGTGTCTCTTCCAGCTGGTAGCAGCCGGTGAGTATACGCGATAAACTACGCCACGCTCTTCCCCAGGGAGATTTAATATACCTCGCTGAAGATCGCGCGGTATTTTTAATTGCGCCGAGGAATTCGTCAAACGCGGCGTCGTATCGGCGCAAGAGAGACCGTGCTTTCTCGACGATGTACAATTCATGCCTGACGAGATAATTCATGTCGACGAGACGAAAGAAGACACCGTGAAATATCAACGACCTAAGTACGATCGAGCACGTCTGCGGGAACGAAATTAAATGCGACATATAATGTATCGGGCGAAAATAAAATCTCTCGCAGAGCGCGATAGCTCAAATCGTACATCGGTGGCGTCCCACCGGTCGTGATATTGTTAATTTTTCATCGTGAGCTTAAAGACGCTCGCGTCGCATCGAAAAACGACGACGGTCGAAATTCAAAGCCACCGTTCGGTTTTTATGAGACTTCCGGAGGGGGAAGGAAGAGCGCGATTCCCGCGAATCATCGCCGCGAATACAATGGGCGGTGGGCAATCATCGAGCGTTAAATCGGCATTAATCCCCAGGCGAATTTTTTCGCATTTCCCCGTTCTCCCTTTTTTCTGTCCGTGCGTGATCGACAGTGACGTTGACATGGCGATCGGCCGAGGACGTATTGACGTTGACGAATACGTCGAGTGCGAGCGGCACCGTGTATGGCCCCCGCCCTCCTCATTCCCACATCCGAAAATAAAATCGCTCATCGTCCTCCTCGCTCGCTCGCTTTCGCGCTTCATCCGCTCCTTTGCCTCTCGCGGTGTGCTCCGCCATTGCCAACGATCCGTAAACCCGACGGCATGAAATTATTTTTGTACCTCCTCCGGCCCGCCGTCGTTATTGATGTCGGTTACCATTCCGCGAGGCATTTCGGTAAGGAATGTGCCAGCCGAAGCGTGCTCGCGAACGATAAAAAGGACGGGATTTCCGGGGCAGAATTTCGCGACGGAGGAATCGAAGACCGCGTTAGACGTCACTTGTTACGCACGTCGAACATAATTGGAATTCCGCGACGTATTGAGAAATTTGCGACGCTCGGCTGCACAGATGAAGCAAAGTGGTATCTCATCTTAGGAGAGGATCAAATCAAAAGGATGCATGTCCCTTTCATTCGAGGGTACGAGCGAACTCTGGTTTTTGAAGTACACAGTTTCTTCTGCCTCGGGAACAGATTTGTGTGCAATTCAGTCTTTCATCAGGCGAGCGTGCATATTTTTGCATTTTTTTATCTCGCATACTTTCCGTCGCAGTATACACGTAGCTCGAGTTCTGACCCTTAAGGGACGCACTCGTGTGGAGAAATAGTACGTAAGCGAGACACACCACTTGGCGCGACATCCAATTTGACAAACTTAGCCGCCTTCTTTGCTCACAAAACTAATTTGAATCCGGCCCAATCTCGGCGGAGCCCTTTACATTGCGAGAGAGTCACGGGTTACAAATGTTTGCCCGCGGAGAATGGGGTCCGGCGCAAAGGGACATAAGAAGCGGGAGGACAGGGACGAGGCGGGGAGAACAAACGCGTAAAGTACAAACGAAGCGTCCTCGAGATTCAATATACGTCCTGCAAATCCGCGGGTCATAACGAGGAGGAAGACGACGACAACGACGACGACGATGACAAGCTTTGTGATTAATGTAGAAGAGATGAAACATGGAGAGTCCCACGGCCGGACGCGCAAAAAGAACGCGAGAAATATCGAAAAGCGAGGGAATTAGATGGGTAGAGTGGCGCGCGTGAAATCAGACGAGAGACAAAATGCACCACCAGTCAGCCAGGCATTCGCCATGCGGACAATCCGGCCAAACGCTGAAAACGAGCGAGATATTTGTCTTCTTCTCGTCGCGGCGGTGCTGATTCGGACAGAAACGGAATCGCGCAAGAATTGATTTCGACTCCGAAAAAAAAGAAAACATAACGCGCTCGTACTCGACGGGGACAGAAGGGTGGCGAGGGCGAGCAACACACCGATAGGAAGGAATTTGCAGGGATACGCGAGCCGTATCACGTTCCCGGTACTTGGCTCGGGCAGCCGGGGGTGGGAAGAAAAAGCGAACGGGACATCTCTGCGCCCATTACTATCCCGGTACACTAAATCTTTGCCACTCGTAGACACGCAAGCATTTTTCACTGGCGCGCCGAGCTTGATTTCCGAGAGCGCGAGGCTCAGCTCCCGCTCGCTTGTTCGCTCGCTCTCTCGCTCCCTCTATCGGGTGGAGCCAACCTGTAGAGCCGCTCTTGGGCTCGTGTAGACGCGTGCAAAGTGTCCAGAAAATGTCACAGGACAAAAGTGGGCAGTGGCGTCCGTACGTGTCGCTTGGCGAAGATTTAATGCGCTGCGAGGACGGCGTCGCCATTGAAGCGAGAAAGAAAGAAAGTGCATGTGTGTGCGCATGTCAACCCTAGCGTGTAGCATTTTTGTCGAAACCCCATTTTTAAGCGGGACAGAGCGGTCTATAAGTCGCGTAATATACGGGCCGTCAACCACCCCCTCTTTCGCGTTCCGCTTCGCGTCGCATCGCCGACCCGTTTCCGTCTCTGACCGACCCGGCACTCTGCTTCAGGCAAGCCATTCCCGGTGCGCAACTGCACTCTGGCGAACCAGACGTACACCAGCGTGGAGGTCAAATGCGTGCCGGGATACGACGGCGGGCTGCCGCAGAAATTCGTTCTGGAGGTTTATCACGGCGACATCGACTTCCTCCCCAGCAGCCAGCCTCTCTACAATGTCTCCAACCCGGACGAGCCGAGCTTCGCCCTCGCCGGGCTCGAGGCGTCAGTCGAGGCCGGCGTCCACGTAGCGGTCTACGCCGTCAACGCCAAGGGTCGCAGCCAGCCGGTCATCCTCAGCGAGGTCACTTATCGCGACGCTGAGAAGCATACCGGTGAGTTCTCGCTCTCAAGTCGTTAGACTATCGCACCGCATCATCCCCCTCCGTTTCTCTTTATTCGCGAGGGAGAGCTCTCTCACCTCCCCTAGTGAGTAGCAAACTTTTACAACTGTGGTCGATAATACGTCGGCGGATAACGCGAAACGTGACGTTCGCCTATCGGCTGTTATTGACACGTGGCGGATTGGCGCCTCGAGCGATGCCGTAATTACCATGCTGGAAGCGTGCAAGTTGCATCCGCAGCCGCGCGAATGCAATTCCCGAATTTGTACGTTCGCGCAAGAATACTTCTAACGAAGTCGGCCCCATTTGCTTGCGCCCTGCCGATGGACGCGCTCGCGCGCGCCGACAGACCGGATTAACCCAACAGAATGAAGAACGACGTATCGTCCATCACTTAGTACGGGCGGCGTGGGCTTGAATAAGAAGCGCCGTTGAGGAGAGGAGTCAACTGAGCCCGCCCGACCCCGCTCAATTTAACAGAGGGGATGGGATTCGCGATCACCGGGAGATTAGCGGCAGGTGCCGGTCGAGAGTACACGGATCGACGCAAGGTCACCCGGCCGATGGCTCATGTGGGTCTTTCGGAGTCGGGAGGGGGG
>NW_022639594.1:824316-828619 GCF_010583005.1 Odontomachus brunneus
GGGGGGGGGGGGGGAGGGGGGGGGGGGGGGGGGGGGGGGGGGGGGGGGGGGGAATAGGGATGAATCGGATAGAGCGGCTGTTCTCTCGAGGTGGGTGGTGTCAGCGACGCGAGGCGGTAAGCAAGACGGATCACCACCCTCGAGACAACGTTACGAGACGAACGCACCACACCCCATTAGGCGTCCGTATACATCGCGCCGCTTATCGCGAAGAAGCCGCCGGAAACGCGGCGGAATTAACTCCGAAAAGTACCGAAGTATCTCGCCGGTGACGTCGAACCGCGGAACGAATCGAGGCGATGCACCGCGACGTCATATGGATCAAACACTAACTTCCTTTGAGTTTCAGTGAGCGCGTTGTGCTGTGTGAGAATATACATCGTCTTTTAGGGGTCTCAAACGATACGATCTGCGCGGCCGATATTTTATTCCGAGTTTCTTACGCAGAATGCCTCGACATTTTCCTCGGGGAAGCATCGAGGATTAAGCTAAATTAGCTAGATTTTTCATAGGAATGGAGGAAAAACGATGTATCGCGAAAGTGAATGCATGTTCTGTATGAAATAATACTAACTGTCGAATGTGTGACTCTTCGATCGCGAAGTATCGCGCGACGATTCTTGACCTCGAAGCGAATTTCCTTGGTGAACGCATCGGCGCAGCAGCGAACCAGCGTATCTCCCGTCTCGACGGGAGAGATACGGCTACAGCGAAACGCAATGAGAACGTGGCGAAACGTTACGGCCGCGTCACGTTGCGGATCATTAAACACAAGCAAATGAAGCGCCACCCACACGCGAGCACGCACGTAACGCACGCGACGTGGCTAGTGTTACGTGCACGTGCATCCTCGTAAACATTACCGCGGGATGCCGCGCGCAGTCTGCGTCCGAGGTAAAACGAGTAGCACCGAATCAATTGTCAGTAAAGTGATTTACGGTCGTCGCGTCGATCAATTTGCCGCTCGATGCGAGCCGTCGCGCGCTACCTCCGTACACACGTCTGTTCCAGCGTGACTTTCAACCCCTGACCGGATCGCCCGGCGCGGCGCCGCTCAAAAACAAATTGAGAAATCCGTAGCCGAGTGTCAGACGCGAGAAGGAGATTTTTGCCGCGCGATTTATTTCCGCGATCGATCTCCCGGGGGAGAAGGAGAGGAGACGTTCGCTCGGAATTCCGTTCTCTTCCGTGCGCTCGCGGTTACAGCCACAGGGTGGCTGTAATTACCGAGTTCCAGGACAACGCCAATTCGTCCTGTTGGGACGCGTGGAAAAATAGAAGAGTCGCAAAAGTACCAGAGAGATCACATAGGTGCGATTGTGAAAAAGAGATTTGGATGATTACACAATTATAATATATAGGATATATAGGAAGGGATGTACGATAAGGGATTGATTGCGGAAATCGAAGGGAATTGACGAACTCGAAAGGAGACTTCCCGCGCGGCGCTACACGTCACGGCTACACACTTAACCCTTTTCCAAGTTATTACGCGAATTTTTTGTCCCACCACATAGGCAACGAACATCGAATTAAGGAAAGCAATTACAGATAATGGTCCCGGCGGCACCCAGCGCACCGGTACCGCTGCGAAGGAGTCGGGGTAGAAAAGAGAGTAAAGCGGAACTGCAAAGGACAGGGAGGAAAAGGAAAGCCTATCTAAGAGAGATACGAATATACAGGGTGGTCATTAAGCAGCTGCAGCTTTCTTCTCTCCCTTTCTCTCTCTCTCCGTTGTTGTAATATCTCCCTCGTGCTCTCGTTCTCGCTCACGACCTCGTCCTCCCTGACTTTCTTTTTTCTCTCTCAATCTCACCCTCTCTCTTTCCCTCTTGCTCTCCTTTCATCCCTCCCTCTCTCACTCTTTCCCTTATTCGCTTTCTCTCACCCCTTCTTTTTGGACATTAAGCCGTTGCGCGTGCGGTAATTTTCCCGGGGTCATTTTTGCCGCTCTTCTTGCCCGATCGTTAACTTCACTTACCTCTGTTTACCCCCGTCGTCATTTTTCGTCTCTCCTTTCTCTCTGGTCTTTCCCTGCTCCATCGGCCCGTTCGTTTCATATTCCCATCCGGCTTTGCGCTCCTCCTCGTTTCTACGAGCTAGCCCGTCAGACGTTGTCGGGGTTCCATCTTTAGGTGTATATATGTGTATATGTGTGTGGGTGTGTGTGTATGTGTGTGTGTGAGGGCGCGCTAAGCTTTCCCTTCCATTTCCGTTTTTATCGCGTAACCTCGCCCGGTTATTTCGCGTCCCGGACGAGGCGGACGTCTTTTTTCACGGTCCAGCGGGAAAGAATAATTAGCACCCCTGTCCATCTCGCCCCGCACTTCCACTCTGCGCGAAGACATTTTCTCTTGTCTGCTCGTCCGCCGACGAGAGTAGTCCTTTTGTCGTCGCGAGGTTCCGACGATCACTGGCTGTTCCGTGGAAAAGACTGCGTCCCAGGATTTGACGGCTCCAGGCCCTCGAGACTTTAGATACAAAAAACAGAAAGAAAAAAGAAGAGAGTTAGACACGAGTTGAATGCCAAGTAATTAAAAAGTCGACCAACGCGCGATTGTATAAAGGATGTCCATGAAATGCCCGAACACGCCCTAATCGCAAACAGCGAGTCGCAATCGCGCTTCTTACGCAAGACGGAATAGGATTGATCTCGCGCGGTGGTGGCTCGGATAATTCGGTCGAAACGATCCCGCGGGGTATTTGAATTTAAACGGCATTAAAGCAAAGGGGCCGGGAGATAATGTAGCATCAGATAAAGAGTTCTATCGATGTCGGTGGCACACAATGCTTCCTACAATAATTGAGATTAGAGCTCGCCGACTCCAAAATCTCCGAGTCACCGAGAATCAGAGCCGATAAGCGTTTATTATGAACGAGACGCTCAAGATCCGCGACCCGGGCCTCGCCACAGGATCTTGTCCTTTCAACTCTGCTATGCAAGTGAACCAACCAGCCAGCCAGTCAGCGGCGGCCAATCTACTCCACAGCGCGGGATTGCGGTGGTAATTGCTGTCCGATTTCGCCCCCGACACGCACCATCAAGCGTGTCCATACGCGTAAACACGTACATGCGTGTGTACATGTAAACGCGGATATGCGCGCTGCATATTGCACGCAAATTCTAAAGGAAGAATCGATCGATCGGCATCGATCCTCTCTGAGCCGTTTCGGTTGGTCGCGATTGAGCGAGTGTGCAACGTTTATTCGTTTTTTCTCGACTCATTAATGTTATAATTATATTCTAAGGAATTTTTGTTGAAACACAATCTCCATCATCTTGCCATTTAACGGCACATAATTTGCAGAATGTTACTCAATCAGTCACGAAGAAATTCTTGCAAGAATATGGTAGATTTTTTTAAAGAGATCAAGTTACATGAACTGTGTTATACTTTTAATTGCAGCGACTTTTTCGCGTTTCCCACGTACACGCAACGCGCGTTTCTGCTGTAAGCTGATTCCTGAAACGTTAACCCTTTGCACTCTAAGGCCGCAGTAATCATCCAGAGTTTCTTGTAAAATCCGGGCAATTTCTCGGGGGAGCTTTTCGGATTTTAAATCAATCTTAAAACTAGCGCGGCAGGTGCTTTAAATTTAGATTTAAGATCCAAAAGATTTGCGAGATTTACGAAAAATTTGGAACAGCGCAGCTGCAGTGTCTTTGGAACGCAAATCAAAGGTGGAACATGTCCGCTTTGCGGGCTTGGGACTTATGTCTCCCTCGCTCCCTGGAATTTTCGCGGGCATCTTGCATTCTAGGAATAACGCATTCTCGACGGGATATTGGCTAAATGCGTCAAAGAGGATCTAAATCGAAGTCACTTCTCGACTATCCTTCATTAGCTTTGACGAATGCGTGCACCTATGATAGATGATCCGGAACAAAGGTTTCCCGCTACTCAAGTAGCACTGTTGATTTAGCGTGCAAGCTCCTCAAGTGACCGACGCTAAATCGGCTAAATTCGCTTCTGCATCCTCTCTCATCTTCTGCGTCTCTCATCTTCATATTCGCCGGTCTGCGACCTCGCGACACACGAGGATGAGGATGTCTTTCCAACACACGACTTATAAATGATCGCGGTACCGCCTAATACAGATTCTAACTCTTATTACTTCGCGGTTTTTGCATTAATAAAATTCGATCCCTGTTCTCCGGGAAACTCTCTCGCAAAATATTCGATACCGCATTGTTACAGCTCCGAATACAGATATCCTATGTCGTTCATTTTGCGTATGCTTTTGCATCAATCTCTCTCTCTCTCTCTCTCTCTCTCTCTCTCTCTCTCTCTCTCTCTCTCTC
>NW_022639594.1:830314-841927 GCF_010583005.1 Odontomachus brunneus
TCTCTCTCTCTCTCTCTCTCTCTCTCTCTCTCTCTCTCTCTCTCTCTCTCTCTCTCTTTCTCTCTCTTTCTCTCTCTAATAGACCGCGCTTTTCACATACAAACGTGTATGTACACATGCGAAGCACACCAAAACCCCGTAAACCCGTTCTTGGTTTCGGGATAAAGCTCCTTCAAAAGCGGGACGATCCAATTAATAACGAGAGAACGATGGCATGGGCGGTCGGTAACTAGGACACGTTCGACCATTGGTGCGTTCAATTCGAGGCTCCCAAATACGTCGTGAGGTTCAGAGATTCGAGAGGAATGATCCATGGCGACGGAGCGATGAAGGTGAGCCGCGTTTCATTAATTGAAAGCCGAGGATAGATATAGAAAGAGAGAGAGAGAGAGAGAGAGAGAGAGAGAGGGAGGAGAAGGGAGACTCTAAGTCGATTTAGCCAACCGAGGGAAAGACGGCGTAACAGCGATTTGGGGTCGACCCTATGTTGGGATTAATCCAGGTGAGCCGAACTTGGATTTGGGCGCCAGCTAAGCCTGGCTTCTTGGTGACTTAACCGGCCACATGACCTCCGAGCTCCGTCTTACCTCCGACGCGGACACCGCCGTTAGGTGGTGTAACTTCCCCCCCCCCCTCCCTAAAGACGATCCTCCCTTAACCCCTAAAGGAATATAACGCTCCTCGCTTTGATTCATGCGGCATAACTTTTACACTGTGACCGCGAGGGTTGGCTTGCGCTATTACGTCCATTGCGGTGAGGTATTACGGCACGTGGAAACGGTGGAACAAAGAGAACAAATGTGGTTGCTCTCAAGTAGAACGTTATTCTCTGGTTCCTCCGGGATAACAAGATTTTCATGATGACATCGTAAATAAAATTCCTGTACTTAAATTAATCATACGCGCTGTTTAATTTAATTATTCAACTGTTATCAGTCGCGACGAACGAGTCGAAATTCGGAAAGCACTAAAATATTCTGTTGGTAGACACATTGCTTCTTTTTATAGCGAGATCTCTTGACGAATTCGCGACAGTGAGCGACAGGAGCGATCGATCAAAATACGCACAAAGTTCCTTGATGTCCCTGACAGAAAAAGTTTCGCAACGTTTCGAATTCAGACACGCGATCACAGTGTTCTCTTTTACTTTTTTTTTTTTGAACCCCCGTATCCGCGCGCGCGCGCGTCGAAGGGATATTTTTTCCCAAATAATCCGAGTGGTTAGATTCCATCCCTGACCCTACTGCAAGTCCGATTAGTGATCTAAACTTCGATGAACTTGGGATTCGGAAATCCGCTGGGATATGCCGTCTCCTCTCTCTCTTCCGCTCACTCTCTCTTTCTCTCCTCCCTCTCTCTCTCTTGCCCCTCTCTCTCCCTCTCTCACTTCCTCTTGGAGAATCCCGTTAGTCCTTTCTCAAGGATCGACGATATAAGGACCGGTTTATCTTTACTACCTCGGCACCAGACGTTTCTCCGCGTAGAACTCGATTAAACTTCCATTGCAACTTTTACGAGACAGTATCGGAGGCTTAGGGTTGTATACGATCGCGCTAACTGTATCCAGTCTTCCCCACGGAGCGTAAGTTTCATACTCTTTCGCCGAAAAGTAATGATAAATTGAAAAATTATCCGTCGATCTTACAAGCACACACGAGACAGGACACGAATGAAGGACACACGGCGAGAAAGAGAAAGAGAGAGAGTGATCTAAAGCCTTGATTTTATATCGCGCAATCCCACGAACGAACAAAAATTTCCTCAGTGAAGTATGAAATAAAATAAAGCAAAACGAGGTAAAGTAAGAATTGACATAATTGCGTTAGCAAGATAGCGAGTCGTATTTCGCTAATGCAGCGCGTGGAAGAAGGGGAAATAAAATGAAATATTTAAAAGCTCGAGCCGTCGTGGTAGTACGCGTTGTGGTACTCCGACACCATAAATCTTCCTCCGCTAAATTGTCAAAAGCTTTACTGCAATTCATCTACAGAGCCGGATGAATTTACGAGAGTTTCTTAAGCTCGTTGCAATGGGACCCCGTGTCACTTATGTGTGCTCACACGTGACACGCTCGCCGTACGTGTCCTTCCGCCCCCGCCGCGGCCTCCATAAATCTTCCTCTATAGTCTAGTCGAAGCCGTGGGCAATTACACGAAAAATGTACGCGAGAGCGCGTCTGGAGGTTGCGAAACGCAAATCGATGGCGCATAGATTAACATGGTGAACGCAATAACGTCGATAAGGAAACGCGAAGGGATCTAACGACGCGCCCCGAGATCGCGTGCGCGCGTGTAATCGAACGAGCGAAAACCTCCACGATAATTTTGCACAATTGCACGTCGTGCTTCCCCGTCCGTGTCGCCGGTGATCTTTTAATCTTTCCGGCACACGGGATCGTTGCGCCAACAACGGCTTGCGTTCCGTGCGGTCGCGTAAATATGTACCTTGAGCAATGTAACGCTGTTTGGTACACGCAACACACCGGAAGCTAGCGAGACCCTCACGAGCAAGATACAGGTGGCAGCTTCTGCCGAAAAAGTGCTTCGACGCGAGATAAATATCGTGAGACATTTCCCTCGCCGCAAAACTCGTGTCGATCGCGCGTAAATTCGCGCGCCTTCGAGGAGACGATTCAACTCGCGTGATCTCGCGACCTTCGTCGCAAATTCCTCGCTGGCACATTCGGCGCCCTGGCGCTTCCGCAAAATCCGCTCGAGCTCGTAATGTGAACGTACGCGTGAAACGTTACTCCGTGACGTTTGTGCGTGCATGTATGTGTGTGTGTGTGTGTGGTGCAATCGATGTGACACGGTAGGAAGCGTGTCGTCGTACGTCGCGTAAACGATACGATTTCCACTCGAGTATGTCGAAATCGTACGTGTACGAATTTCTCGAGCTGGCGCATTCGCTCGCCCGTCTTCTCTGCGCTTCTGTACGCGCCGGGTGCGCGCGCGCGTAGATCCCGGGGAAGCTCATTTACGGTCCGACACCATGCCCGGCATAATACCGCGCGTGGTGCGGAACGTTCCTTGGGTTATGGGGTCGGTCATGGTGAGTGTGTACCTAGGCTGCCGGCTGATTAAACCCCGGGTTTTACGGGCATTACGCGTACCACGTACCCCGGCGAAATACCTCACACGTATAACACTGCGCGGGCACACGTGCGCCTTAATGCATTTACACGCATAAATATGCCTGTATTATGCACGCGAGCCGTGCGCCGTACAAACGAGACGTAATCGCGATCCGATTGACCTGACACGGCCTTTCTCTTACGGGGTGTTCTCGTTAATCACTCGAGGCGTCGTCGGCGCGCTGCTTTATGATGTCTTTACGATTATCGCTTCATTTTCGCGAACAACCGTCGACCGCGCGGGATTCCTCGCACGAAAATGAAAACGAAATTGCACGAGAGTATCGTGGTCCCCGCAATTGTAGTAACTATGATAATTGTAAAAACAGACATCGTTGTTTTCATTTGCACCTGTATATTTCATCCCGCTGCGAAGAAATATTCTCTGATCCTCTCTTTAGAAATCTCCTGATATCTCTCAAATGTCTTCGCGATTCAATCGCTTTATTCGCGAGCGATTATTAATCGCGAAGGATTCCTCATAAAAACTGACAACTGAAACGTGATAATTAAATTTTATATGAATTTTCCGAGTCTTGCGCGATTTAATTTTTTTATAATCAGAAACAGTTATAAAATTTTTCCAATTACTTTCTTTTTTTTAAAATCCCCTATTAATAATTTCACTTAAAAAGAATTCGATAAAAAAAGGAAAATAAATGTTCGACCTCACAGATAATTTCTCGCGAATAGTAATATCGATTGCTTCTTAAATGGCGGCGGATGCTACATCGCGTTAAACGATATTTACACGGTTCAGCCGCGCGATATAAACGCGCGGCGGTCTAGAGAGAAGTTGGCTTAATCGACGCGAATAAGTTGGCGCCAGACGAGAATTTAAGAATTAGAGGCACGCGGCACACGATGCATTTTCGGTCGTACCTACTTTCTCGCCGCACTTACTTCTCCACACGCGCGGACTCTCCACATTTACAAGCCGCCGGCGCAGTTGATCGCGCCGGTGCCGGTGCAGCTCGCGTTGCAAGAAAGCAGTTTTGTTAATTATCCGACAAAAACAGCAGGCACGGTCTCACGCTGCCGGCGCTATCAAGCGGGCTACGCTATCACGTGTAAGCGGCCGCGCGACGACGATGCGAGGTGGGCGCGGGAGAGAGCGGAAAAATAATGCTGCAAGATTTCTCATACCGCCCAACGTGTATCTAGTGTTTGCGCAGGAGAGAGAGAGAGAGAAAGAGAGAGAGAGAGAGAAATAATTGTAACACTTAACTGTGTGCGCTTGGCAATCACATGTTACATAGTCGCGGTTAAGCAACGAGGCGAAACGCAGCCGTGCCTTGATCGTTGCGATAAATTTTGGAGAGTACGGAAAATTGAGAAATTGGTGATTTATCCAGATAAGACGCGTTACAAGACTGGAATATAGTGCGATGTGTAGCGTGTAGCTGGTGTTGTAGCGTGACATAAATTTCGAGCGTACTTGGAAAGAGTTGCTTGAAAAATGGACATTAGTTCAACGACCGAGATATGAAGCTGATATTGCTTCTTTCTTTTTTCCTCTATCCTCAACACTTTTCCACTGCAACATCGGACTCGCGCCGCATCGGATCGAAATGACATTTGTGTTTAGCGGTTCTCCCCATTCGCGGGGAAGCACGAGGAATTATTGCAGCTACGGCTGCACCACGCGCTATTCCACGCAAGTCCCCGGGATACTTTCCGCGCGCCATCACTACTTGAGATTCCGCGAGCGATACGAAAATACAAAATGCGGCTGAGACCGCGTACGTACACGTGACGGCACCGCGAAAAAATACCGCACGCCAGACGTAATCCCCCCCGACGTTGAAGAATATAAAACGCTTCCTCGTTCGTGCTCGTGCGGTTTGTTTGCGCGTGTAGCGGAGCTGACCCGTAGAGAAAGAGAAGAAAAGCAGGAAAAAAAATGAGGGGACTTGCCCAGTAGCCCTGGGACAACGGACGACTAGTCCAGTAGTCGTTTTCTCTTCACGGTGACACGGCGCGCTTAATCCTCCTCCGCCTCGGAGAATTAGCCGCGTTAACTTTGCGTTTCTTCGGCCACCGCGGTTTAACGGAGAGTCGCGACCGTCTCTTCGCCATTTGCGATCGTTACCATGTCGGGCTAACTACTCGCTCGATCGCGAGATAGATATTAGGCAAATGTTGATTTTCCGTCGCGAATGAATGCCAGAGAGGGAAAGTAAAGACGGTGTCGTATTCTTGCCTTGTTCCAGGTCAAGACGCCAACATTGTGCTGTCACCCTTGATAGGTGTGGTGGTCGGTGCTCTCGTGACCTTGGTCCTCATCATCCTGGTTGTAGTGGTGCGAGTACGTCGGGAGCGCGTGGCGAAACCGCGGCACGAGAAGCCGGCGGAACTCAGCGAGTTGCCGCCCCAACAATACCCCTTGCAGAATCCGCAGCAGACCGTAGAGACTGATCCCGACGTGATCCCGAACAAGTTCGGTAAGACTCTACGGAGCCGTCGCCGCTAAACACCCTTGCGCGCGCGCGCAAGCCCGATTACGATCGTTTGCAAACTGTGTCCGATGTAGAACAGCTTGTACGTACACGCGGAGAACGAGGAAAAGGCGCGCGTGTCCTCTCCGAATCTAAGATTGTGGAAATTCACTAGGATTTTTTCTATATATATTTTTTTTTTCTTTTGGTTGCTGGTCAAAAGAAATAAAAATTCGATGTTAAATAAGATCTAAAAATTCGATATTGAAAATATCTGAAAAAAAACGAGAGGAAGGGATTCGCGTAGCCGCCTAAAACGCATTGTCGACCAGTTATTTTAATCATCAACGAACGTCGGTTATTTTTCACCCGTTATTTTTCACATAAGTTTGCGTTAACACATTGTTGAACGCGAGCGCTTTCAATATTGTCCAACCCCAGTTTTTGGTTGCTTTTTCGCCTAAACCGTGAAAACGCGAGAAAACTCGCGGATCGACCGACAAGGGCCAATTCGATTGGTAAAATAGAAATTTCCTCATGGTCGGTCAACAATGTGTTAATATTGAGTTAAATACGCGCGGCGTTAGATTGGATAAACGACGCGAGAACTTTCGACTTTTTTAAAAGAGTTTTCTGGATCCGCTCACGTTTGTACAGGATGTTCGGTAATGGAGGCTTTTTGACGCACGTGACGATATTTCCGTTCGAAAGTCCGAATGATTAGTTCTCGGGGATGAAAATAGTTTTTTCGAACATAGATTCGTTTTAAAAGAATAAAACGGCGAATAAAACAGCGGAAACCTTGCTCTTCGGTTAAATTTAGATAAACTTCACTTTGACTTTACCTACGTAATTCTGACGGCGCACTGTTATTCGAGACGAGATATATTTGAGGGATATAAAGGCAAAATTCGCGTTCCCCATTTTCCACGATTTGTAAACGAGATTATACCAAATTTCTTCCACGTGTTTAATTTGAATAAATTACTCGAATTTTCTAGAACTGAATTGTAAGCACGGAAAATGTTGATTCTCGCGTACCTTTATTCTGAAAACACACGCTACAAGATGAGCTACAAGATAAGATTTTGTCCAAATCGAGGATCGAGAAAAAGAAATTTTAGAAAATGCGACTTTCTCGCACCGGTAACTCTCGTTTAATTTTCAAGCTCCAGAAATTACGTGGAGCCGCGACTTCCAATTAAATTTTGCTGGAAGGAAAAATTATTCGGTTTAATTCTTTTAAAACGTCGATCTTAGTCAGCTATCGTCGTACTTTCTGAAGCGCGCGTCCGACCGCTGAAGTTTGTTCGAGAAATGAGCGAGGAGAAAAGAGAAAATTCAACTTCCCATCTTCAAAATCGCGGCGGGCAGAATTATTTTCACGGGAGCGTAGCGGTTTTCACCGGAAAGGTAGAGAAGAGCCTTTCCCCCTTCATATCTATTTCCGTTCGCGCAAAAAAGGGTAATAGCCAAGAGAAGAGTCCATTCGACGGAACGTCGTTCCGTGTCTCAGAGTATACTAGCCGAACGAACTTCCTGCGCGCGTCTTAATCGTTCCGAAGTTTCCGTAAGACTCAAAATATCAACGAAAAATAAAAAGACAAGCGATTTCTCTCAGGCGTGTTCGCTCGGGGGCGTGTTCTGCCTCATAACGCATCCACGCCAGACACAGCCTCCCAAAAGAGTTCCCTCTTTCGATTCGGTGTTCCAGAGGGTAACCTCGTGGAGGTCAGCCCGCCGAGTTACCCGGGCGGTTATCCCCCAGAGCACTGGGTCACGCCCGGGCCCACGCCGAGCATAGACGAGCTCTGCCACAAGTTCGCGGGCAGGCCGACGGAGCTGAGGTTACCATCGAGAAGCACGATACCGAGTCTGCCGGGGATGCCGGTGACGGGGGTAATGATGGGCGCCGGACAGGGCGTCGTCATCGGCGGTACTCAGGGTGTCGTCGTGGGCGGCGGACAGGGCGTCGTCGTGGCGGGCGAGTGCCTCGACGGCGAGGCGATCAAGCGGAGACTGATGGCGAACAGGCTACCGGAGAGCTGCGTCTAGAGAAGATCGACTCGTGCCGCGGGTGACGCGGTGCCGCGATCGTCGCCGCGAACAGTCGCAGCTTAGACCTTACGGCGACACTCGAGGGACTCGCACGACGTCGCGATCGTCGCGTGCGGCCGTCGCGTGGAGGTCGCGAGACTCACGACGGCCAGACCTCGACGAGGGACTCGAGAGAGCACACGAGAATCGTCGCGTGTTCGAGAGAGCGACTTTCCATGAGTATCGTGACGGCTGTCTGTCGGCTTCTCGAGTCGCCGAGTGCCACCCGTGACACGAAGTTCGCCAGCGTCTCGCGCGATCGAGACGCTCGGTGAGAAAGCGCGGGAATGTTGGTTTGTAACGGCAGCTGCGGTCGGCAAGACGCCGGATCACGCGTTGGACTTACTGCGTGACCTCGCGGTCTTGGCGCGGGACCGATTTCGCGCGCGAATTGCCATCGGAATCGGGAGCGACTCCGCGCGGTCTGAAACGACGCCGCGAGACATGGCGCGTGACATTCGCGCGGGGACGGCTTGCGGAGCAGTTCGCGAGACTAGAAACATCGTCCGACGCGATTGTTTCTCGAAATACGATCGCCGTGCGCCAGTTCTTCTCCTCCGGGAGCGCGGAGAACAGCGGAAGTATGCGGGCGAAGTTAGCAGGCAACTTCGCAAAGTTCATCGCCTCGGCGGGCACCCGCCAAGTTCCCACATTCCGTTTTCGGCCGTCGACCCAACTCCCCGTCTCTTTGCCCCCTTTTTAACTTCGCACGCGAATGATCTCCGACGGCGGTGTCTTCTCGGATATTTCTACGAGTTCGCATTCATCCCTCTTCATCCTCTCTCTCCTTTCTCTTTCCCTCGACAAGCACGGGAAACTGAATTGTGAGTTACGGAATGCCGCTTAGATTAAACGCCGAATTTCAAGTGCGTTTGCGGGGGACGACGTTTTTTCCGTCGAGGGACTACTTCGCGTGTCGCGCGGTCATCGACGGAAAAGCACTTCGAGACCTGTCTGTTTTTTTTTCTGGGCATTTCCTCCCCTTCAGTTTTTGCCAAATTTAAATTCATGTGCACTCAATTCCGCGGATGCCTTATCATTCGACAGTTACCAAAAGTTCTCAACCAGCCACATTCTAGCTACACGTTTCTCGTCACTGTTAATTAAATCCGCGAGACAGATCGACCCTATCTACCAAGATTCGGTGCCCGTACGTCTCCGGCGTCACATTATCAATCTCTCTCTGATTACCACTGCACTTCTAATTTCCGACTAATAAATTCAACGAACGTCCGATTCTACTGCTAAATATTTGAACGAGTCGACGGTAATAGCAAACGTAAGAGACATCGCGGCACGTCGCGACAAGTACCGGTTGAGTATATCGAGAAACGAGCAGAAGACTACTTTCCGATAACGTACCTGTGATACGTCCCGTCGATCGCGCATCGCTATTATCGACACTCCCGACACTTGCTTCCACACGAGACCACTCACTTTCTACCGACGAAATACGCGCAAAACGCGGAGCGATGTCGATCGATGCGTTAATGGCGGCCATTCGACGTAAAAAGATCGAGGACGCGCGCACCGCGAACGTGTCGTCGTTCTACAACTACACGCTCTATACATCCCTCTTTCTTTACTCTCTCTCTCTCTTTCTCTCTCGCCAACAGACCGACGCCACTGCTCGAGATTCGACGTCGCGTATGTCTCTGGCGTCATTTCATCTTTTTCTCTGAATCGAATATCATTGAATTTCTAATCGCCAATCAATCAATCCGACGATCGTCCGATTCTATTACTACGCGAGCGAGTCGACGGTAACGGCAAGCGTAAGAGACAAGCGCCGGATATATATATACAAAAACAAGCAAATTACGTTTTAATAACGTACCTTCCATACATCCAAACGATCGCACATCGCTATTGTCGGCACTCCCGATACTTATTTGCGCGCGAGATTCACTTTCGACCGAGAAAAGTTGCGTAAAACGCGAAGTGATGTCGATCGATGTGTCAGTGGCGGCTGCTCGGCGCGAAAAGATCGAAATCCAAGATGTCCGCGCGATTGAAGCTGTCGCCTCGTACAAAAGCGCCATCTGCATGGTTGATACCGTACTACTGTTCGATACGATTATCGATAGATGTATCCTCGATAGATCAAATTGAAATATTTTCGGCCAGTTGTATTCGTTTCTAGCTGCGCGTTTCTCATTACTGTCAATTAATCCAGAAAGAACGTTTTCACGCTTTCTGAATTAATCGATAGAATCGTGAAAAATATGCAGGTAGATAGGAATACGTGTTGGCCGCAAACTTTTAGCGACTGTTGATGATAAGACATCCGCCTTAAACAGAGTGAATAGGACATCCTACGAAATTTGCGATCACTTTGCCAATAATATGATATAGATTTTTGCGTCTTGTCGGCATCTTCCCTCATCCTTCCTTTATGGCTCATATTCCTCGTTCTTTTTTTCTTTTATGGGGAGTGAAACGCGATTACTATTCGCCTCCCGCGCGAACTTGACTCGCATCTCGCGGCGTCCTTAAATAAATCGGAATCGTAGCAACGAGGCGTCGATCCGGAAGCATCAGGCCGTGAAACACGAGGAAAGATAAAAGGCTCTCGAACGAACCCCTTTTCCGATGGCTCGAATGAAGACGAATGGAGGAACCGCGCGAAAATATACCGGGAATAAGAGGGGGTGACGAGCGCGAGGAGGAGACGAGGAAGAAACGCGGAATGAAAGGAAGAAAGAGAATGCTCGATGCCACTTTGGCGTGTAGTTTGAAGGCGTGAAATGCGGTTTTAAGGTTGAACGATCGGCTTCGATATCGCGGTAAAGGGGGAGGAAAAAAGAGAAAAACAGACAGAGAGAGCAGGGGGAAAGAGGAGAAGAAACGAAGCATCGATATTCCGTTTAAATCACAGATTCGATATTTTTGAGGCGCAACTTTCGCACGCGATATCGGCGATATCGAACGATATCCGCGCTATTTACGCTCGCAGGCTATCGAACGTGGCAAACGATATTATAAAATTTCGGAGACATACTCTCCTTTTATGCAAACGCGTCGACGAGTCATCGAACGCATGTCGAATCTCCAAGACAGACGGACGGATAGACAGGTGGACCGTCACCGTGTCTCTGCCGCGTATCGTTACAGTCTCGAGTAAACGAACAACTAAAATAAATTAACGAACGGTTCAGCGATGAGACCATATCCATATCTCCACTGCCATGTCTCGGGAGGGACGAATATATTCGCGAACATTCGCCGAGCCGGAGTGTGACGGACAAAGTGAAACGATTCAACCGTGTCCAGACGCGCGTTACTCTATTGGTATAATATGTAATTGTGATAGAGCATTTATAAATTTTTCTACCGCTGACAATGAGTTTTTCTGTACTCCCGCGAACGTCGAATAATCTCGCTCGCGCGGACTAGCGTGAGAAACTCGAACATTCCCGATGATACTGCAGAGCATATCCTCACTGGGTGCGTGTTGTGCGCGCACGTGTGTGTGTGTAAATATATACATAGTTTTAACGGGTTCCCCGTGAAATCGTTGTCACCGTTACTTCGCGCGATTTTATTCGAGAAAGAGAGGAGAGAGAGAGAGAGAGAGAGAGAGATAGAAAGAGAAAATAGCGAGGAAATAGCGAGGATGAGGAGATGAGGAGGAGCACGGTGCGACGTCCGCGGATCTCTACGCCCGCGTGAAGCGAAACTTCACTCTGTAAGGTTGCAAAAACTGGTCTTCCACGTGACACTTCGTGCAACGAAGTCATGAAACTTCTACGGCGAGAATAGAACTAACGAATCGGCGTATCCCTCTAATGGAATGGAGTAACGTGAACTTTGTTCGCGAAAAAGTTCGCGCGCTTCGAATGATCGATAGGCGTAAAAAAAAAGGAATACGAGTGGCGTGGGCAGAAGGCGCGAGAGAAAGTGAAAGAATGAGAGTAAACGAATGAAAGAACGAATGAAAGGGGG
>NW_022639594.1:842044-851056 GCF_010583005.1 Odontomachus brunneus
GGGGGGGGGGGGGAGGCGAGAAAGAGAGAAAGAGAGAGCGCGCGCTAAGAATGAATAACGAGTGTCGTGTCGGCGACAGTGAAGTCGCGTCTCTCGGGATGCGAGAACTAGGTAATGTCAAATCAATCGTCGAGTGTCTGTTTCGATGTATAAAAAGGATAATGATCAAGCACGATGATGGTTGCTCGTTAGCTAATGTATTACTGTATATACATATCGTGAGAGGATTTTAAGTTAGACGAAACACGGCCTCGAGAGTTATCGAGGTGACCGGATAGAGAACGGCGTTATCGAGCACGCCTCGTTCGATCCTCCCGTTCATCTTAAGCACGAGGACGAGGAGGACGAGTATGGAAGAGGCGAAAAATTGTTTCTATCGACCCGCGAGAACCACTTCGCGCGGTCACGTTTGCGCGAAATATCGTGCTCAATAACTCGTTCCGCCGGGATTTTTCCATTTCGTCGTAGCGTCGCGGTTCTTCGACGATGACACCAGATGTTTTGATGTTCCTAAGAAAGAAAGAAAAAGAGAGAGAGAAAGTAATTTATGTAAGCTAAGTATTTTTATCCTGAGACATGCGCCTAGAGAAAAGAGCAAAACGTACCTTCTGCTTTCAATCGCAAATACAGCAGCAACTTATCCCTTCCCCGTTTCGTAATCACTTTTTCCTCTCTCGAGAAAATTGTCCTCTTCCTTCTTCCTTTGCAACCACAAAAAAGTTGGCGAAGCTGCATGATGAATGACATATTCTGATCAATTTCTTTCTTCTTTTGTTAGGTATTTATGATGATTTTTTGAGCACTAAGTGTCATTTCCGGATGACATCGTCGAAGAATCGACAGCCGTGAACTCGACGGCGCATATCTTTCACGTCCATGGAAATTTCAGAGTGCATTCAAAGTGTGAGAGTGAATGATGAGGAGAGGACGTTTCGTATTAAAGCGCGCGCGGACCGAGAGTTAGAATAAGACGAAGTACTACTGTCCGTATTCGTTTTGTAAAATTGAGACAAGAACAGAGAAGGATCAGGGAGAGGGGAGGTGGCACTGTCGGGGTTTATTAACCTTTTCGTGTGTAAGGATCTCGTTTAGCGAGAATGCGGCGCGAGGCAAGGGTGCTCGACCGAATGTAGGTACCGAAAATAAAGCGTTCTCGGTCGGCGCGACCACCCTCAACAACAATTAGGTGCGAGAGGGTTGTGGGGAAAGGCGCGAGCGCGATCACAGGTGGACGGCGACGAGAGCCGTAGAGCAAGAGAGGAGCACAGTAGCGAAATAATCGACCATGTACATAATCGGAGAGTGCTGTACGTAACAACCGCGCAGAGAGTCCATGTAAATCGACCTGACAGCCGCGTAAAGCCGAACCTTAAGTTCACTGTATAGGTGATTTCATATCAGATCCATATCGTTTAACTAAGTCGTATGTATATACTACACCATGTTTTGATCTGAATAAACTGTTTAATTGTCCGAATGCTGGGTGTGTCGCTGTTTATTCGCGTGCCGAACCCCGTCCGCCCGCGAACCCGCGTCACGAGGTATTACCTTCGCGCGCGCGCAGTGTGTACCCGGGGGAGAGAAGCGCGCTTATAAAGTAAAATAGGCGCCTTGACAAACGACGCTCACGTGCCGCAAAAAGATAGACGCGCCTGAAAAATGGGGCCGAAACTTCCTTCCGGTTCGACGAAAAAGGAATACTCAGCACGTGAGAAGTCACTCGGAGCGACGGAGCTTTGAGATATTCGTGCTGCGCTCTCGAGGAAACTTGGCCACACGTAAGTCCCTACCATTCTTTCTCTTTCTCGCTTTCTGCATGGCTATATCACTCGCTGGAAGAACGCATCTCGTGTGTGTGCGTGTGTGTGTATCGTTAGAATATACGCGATTCATTTGACCACGCAAATATTCGACTCGGAGGAAAGTATTTTCTGTCTTCTCCTAATTCTTGGCTCTTTTTCTTTCTTTGTTCCTCTTTTCCCCTCTTCCGTACGTGCATTAACCGGGAAAATTCCGAGAACGTATGGCGGAGACTGATAGAGTACGCGTGCGTGCATGTGTGTGTGTTGGTATTCGCCGCGAAGGCGAAAGACTTTTGCCCGCGGATTCCCGAATTTCAGCACACGCAGAGAGGGTCGTATTTTACGTCGGGTGGGGAAGTAATTTCGCTTGCTCGATAAGGTGTTCCGTGATATATGATACATAGAGGGCCGTGCGGCGCGAAATTAATTTTCGACTCTTGATTAATCGACATTAATCGCCTCTAAATATCCCACCATGAACTCGCGTCGGTCAGTCCTTAAAGCGGCACCGAAATGATCGCTCCCGCTAACGACTCGATGGCAAACGGAGTGGCGACCGGGGGCGCGATAATAAAACGGAGATAAAATCCCCAGATATATCCGATATGTCTATCGTGACAACTGGAGGTCTCAATTTCGAAATCGCTTGTCATCTGTGACGCCATCTAAAAATACTTCATTTGTTCGCGAGACGAAAATGTTCCACGCGATGATTTTAATGACATAATATTATAATAAATACGATTTTCTTCCATCTCTTTTATTGCTGTCGAAGTAACGATTTTCTATGCATGGATTGTGTACTTTAATTGTAAGATCGTCGCGACGACGAACTGGCCATAAAAATCGCTTAAGATGCGCACCCTACGAGCTCCCTCGTGTGCTTTTGAGCGTGGCGAGGAGGAGAAAAAAATGGAAAAGATGCCACGCGGAATTTTAATCCTGTCTTGTACATTTGCTGCTATACCGAGCGTGCCATACGGTAAAAATAAGAAAAAAAAAAAAACAGAAAGACCGTGGCATGTTTTCAACGGCATGCAAGAACATTTCGGGAAATTGAGTCTGTTTATTTGCCTGTTAACATTGACGTAAAAAAATTCGTGCCCGACAATATCGTCAACAATATTTTACTTCGCTTAATACATTGTAATATATTTTAATATATTTTTGCGTGTCATTCTTGTTAAATAAACAAAATGTTACGTTATATTGAAATTATTTATATTGAGAACACAGAGAGACAGAGAGAAAGACGAAAAGAGAGAAAGAGAGAGAGTAAGCTTTACGAGAATATCACAAAAAATAATAATATTCGATATTTATATAATTATATAAATAATAATATTCGATATTTATATAATTTGGAAAATTACATTTTCGCTGAAGTCTTGTCGGACTGTTGTGTCCCTGTTTCTTTAATTGCGTCGCAAGGGAATAAGATATCTCGTAGCTTTTGGTACAACACTAATGGCACACCGATGATAATATCCATACTTTTCATCACCGCGTCATTGTATGTCTCGAATATCGAATATTTTATTTGCTCCAGGTGTGACAAGTGTATCTGGGAGAATTAAAAAAAGAAAAGAAAAGGAAAAGGGAAAAATCTTCGTTAGTTTAAAAACACATTAATAATTGAAACTTAATGAGATACTCAAGTTTAATTTCAGAACTGCATCTAAATTTTTTAAGTAAATTGTATTAATATATGTAACGTTATATTTGTAATGCCATTATATATAAACTCATATCCAACTTTAAATTCAAATCTGAAAGTCTCACTTGAAGCAAGTTTCAAATAACAACTATTAATACAAACCCAACTTATGTCACCCAAGTATCTCATATGAAACAAGTTTTAGTAAGATTCTAATTAAGTCGTAATGTATTCATTAATCGGATTGCCGTCGAATGAAGAACGGGAGAGAAGAAGGAGGGAGAGAAAAAATTTATGGTACGACAAAAAATCAAATTCAACAATGAATTCGCGTTTACGCAATTTTATGTGGCAAAAAACTCGGCGCGCTTGCCGCGACGCTCGACATCGTATATACGAACAGGATATCGTATTTATACGCACATCGTTAGCGCCCGACGGCGGAGCAGATAGCGAGGGAGCGATCGTGCTCATTATCCTGTAATACAGATTTTCCGTCTCTCCACTGTCGCTCCAAAGACCCTCCGAGCAAGTCCAATAAATAAGGCCAGCCGTGATGGTGCCTTTTATAAGAAACATTACGGTTCTGCAGAGTCTCTCGCCGGTCGAAAGCGGCGGCGACAGCGGCTTTTCACGGCAATCGCAGTACTGCACGAATGGAGACAATACAAATGGCTGGCGGGTGTCTCATTGGTGTGTTCCACTCGCGTATATTTTAACGTTTTACTTGGACAAAAAGGAAAAAGGAACGTACGACCGTATTTTTCACCCGCTCGAAGTCTAAAAATCGCGAATTTGCCGCTTCGTTCGCGCGCTTTTCATCGGCGGTTTTATCCTTTTGTGACAACATTTATTAAATAAACCGACTGTGTCAAGTTATTACAACTGCATATACATTGTAAAGGACTGAGCGAAGCTGTATTATCGAACGCTGTCGTCACGTCGTCGATTATGAAAATAAATACTAGCGCGTTGGCCCTCTGTTCTGTCAAGGTGCTTGACTCTCCGTCCCAAGACCGAGCGAGGATGATGTCCCTAACAATTACGAGGACTACGGACTGTCCTCCTCCATTAGAGACCCATCGATGTCGCTATAGTAGTGTACACCGACTGTCGAGCTAATTCCAGGTAAACGCAACTACGTATCGACTAACCAATTCCGTACAGGTGCTCGAACACCATCATCTCGTTACACGCCGTGTCAATATCGTGCAAGGCCAAGCGAACGCCCGACACGGCGACAAGCCACATGATTTAACCCGGAATTGGATACCCGGCGCGAAGCGCGCGGAATCCATCGCGACGAGTGTCTCCGTAGTAGCGAAAATTAAACAGCAGGCTCTCCATTTTTCCAAAGCTCAATATAGATGTTCCACTTTTTTCTCGTTTTAATCAGAATTTCCTCCCCCGTCGCAAGGACGATTACATAATATGGCATTCCAATCGATTCAATTAGTCCATTAAGAAAAAAAAGAGGGAATGAGACAGAAGAAGCTTCAACCGGATGTTCAGAGAGCCGATAATCCGACATTTTTCGAAAAGCTCAATAATCACTTTCGACTTGCAGGTCCTCTGCATATCTTCTCGCGTGCAAACTTTCACTGTCACTGGTCTAAGTGTCCAATGACCACTCGCGAGATCAGACTTCGTGGATGAGTCTACCGTATCCGTGCCGACGAGTTTTTCGACTCCTCTTGGTCTTATACATGTTTTCGGTTTTGACAAGTTGATAGTTTGTACAACACATCTCGCTCCTTTCTTCATATTCTCCTGAAATGTATGTGCGACTAGTTATAAACTGCAAATTCTATCTCATCTTTCTGCGATATAGGTTAAATATAAAAATAACCCCTAAAAGTTCTTCGACCTCACATAGTTAAATATTAAAGACATTAATAAACGGCGCCACTATTTTATTTGATGAGTTTGAATCTTTTTTACGTAGACATATCTAAAATAATATGCTCCTCAGATAAAATAGAGATAAAACTTACTTATAAATAAGTTTGAAGAGTCACGATAAACGTTGTCAAGAGACGTAAGAGTAAAAGGTAGACAGAGTTTTCGCGGTGACCTCGATTTTCTTATTTTGACCGAAATATTTATGAAGCCGCGATAATTGTTCACTATACTACAAATTTGTTCGGCACAATGACATCTGGGTAACTGACGTTTATTGAAATCGATTGCCTTCTGTTCATAATTTGGCGACTATTTGTATCCGCGTAAAATCTGTCTGATGCTATTTTTGAAGCGACGCGGCCAATAATTCGTCAGAAGATATATATATACAATAACTCGCGACTTTGCCGAGTTGGATTTTATATTCCTGACCGATATCGAATTAAATATTTTCGAAAGGCGGATGTACCATTTCGTCAATATCTTGGTAGGAGGAGAGTGAGGAGAGTTCCGTGTGGTTCTTGCTTAGAACACACGGTCCATAGGATATAAAGGCAAAATTGAAAATTTTCAAGTATGCCGAGAAAGTGAAAATGTCACGTGCAAATAGAAAGAACGTAACTCAAGTGGTGGTGGAGTGGTGGCTGCAGCGGCGGCGGCTCGGGAGTGAATATAGATACGGTCTTTTTAAAGGGTCTCCGCGAAATGTCCCGTGCACTTATCTCGTAAAACGTGAGGTTTAGAGGAAGAGGGAGGGGGAAGGGGCAGGGATATTTGAGAAAAACGAGAATTTTCCAAAGAACGTCTGAGGACGAAAAGCGTGTAACTCGCCGCAAATAGAGCGTATACACCAGGAATTTTCGAATATGTCAGGAAGGTGAGGATATAACTCGCAAATACCCAGGGAATAGACGATGGACGATGGAGGCAGGAGGAGGACGGGGGTGGAGGCCAGAATATAACCCGAGAAGTAGTGGTTCCGGAGTAAACGTAGATATGGTCTTTTTTTTAAGACCTCGACGAGAAAAGGACCGAGGAACGTTGTGTGTGCACTTTTCTCGTAGAAGCTTGCTTATCGTCCGTCGTAGACGGCTCGCTTATCAGCCGCGCACGCGAGCATATCACTATAGTTTTTTTCCACAACGACGACATTCGCGCACGCCGACGTATCGAGTGCGCGAAAATTAACTGAGGCGTGCGACGATAAAGTCGATCGTCGTAAATGGCGGGCCAGGTGACGGATATGTGTCTCCCCGCTGCCCTCCCTTCCGCCCATGCCGGAGGACAAGACACGCCACTCGTCGATTTCTTACCGTTCGCTCGTCATCCCGGGTGCTAACAAAGAGGGGATGAAAAAAGGCGCGAAGACACGTAACAGATACGGCACGATGCGCGCACAAAGGACCGGCCGGAATAATGTATGGCGAGTACTTCGTCAACTTTGATACGCAAAATACTCTCGTTTGGGCCCTTCTTGTCGCCCCGATGCCCCACCACCTCGCCTTCCCACCCGCGACGTTCTGATAAGAGCGAATATATAAAGGAGCCGAGATTGCGACACGAGGGTACGGCGGAAAAGACGACGAAGGGCCGGGGAGTCCGGGTTCGCGGAGGGGCGAGGGGATGGAGGTGCTGAAAAAGAGGCCAGTGCTTGATGAAACTCAGTTCCCAACGAGGTCTTTACGCCACTCTTCTCCCGTACTCCATTTCGTTACGGCATACAGCGGGCGACCTCACGATTTCTTATTCATCAACGCCATTGGAAAAACTCGTGAAATTTGCATCCGACACGATCGTACATCTCCCGTACGCTCGCGCGCGCTCACCCACGTTGACGGATTACGGGTCGTCGTACTTCTTCGGCGACGAAACACTATCGCTAGGCGTCACGCGATCCCGCGGTTAGCCCTTTTTTTCGACCATTGGGCCGACAACGCGCGTGAAATTTTCATAAAATTTCGCGACTATGCGCAATATTAAAATATTATTCAAATTTAGACGGAGAGAGAGTATGCACAATATTAGAAAAATATTAAAATTTAAAACGGCCAGAGAAAGAGAAAGAGAAAGAGAGAGAGAGAGAGAGGAACCAAGACAGAGAAAAAGAGGAAGAAAAAAGTATGCGATAGAAAAATATTCAAATTTAGGTAGCGCGTTTCCGCGATATTTTATTGTGGAAAACCGTTTGTCGGATGCATCGAATATTTTCGAGATAAATTAGATACTTCTTTACGGATTTACGGCTCACGATATTCGGTGATGCAATTGGAATGTTGGATATATTTTCTGCGCCTTCGCCAACATTAACAAAAATACACGTCGGTGTTTAAGAATTAATACATCCGGTGAGTCATTCTTGTGGGCGAATATTCGTGTGTGCACGACGTGAAGACAACATCAGTGCACGAAATTCCAAGGATGCCATCTTGTAAAAAATTTACCCTGTCGGTACGCAAGCCATTGCCGGAGAAAAGTTTCCAAGAGCTTCAAGAAGAAGACGAAGAGAAAGAGGAAGTAGGGAGGAGAATGAGAAGCAAAAATAGCAAGTGAAAGAAGCTGAAGAAGAAGAGAGGGCAGAAAAATGAGAGATAAGAAAAAGAAGGACGGGCGAACTAACACATAAGGGTAGAAAAATGAGAAAATTCGGCGCCTACGTGAAAAGTCGGTAATCAAGCCACAGTGTGACGGTAGAACAATGGCACCGTAATTAATTTATAATTAGCTACTGAGATTCGCGCGACGCGCGTTGCGACAAATTTGATGTCGTTTCTCGTCCTCAAGAGAAAAAGAAAGAGAAAGACAGAGACGAATAAACGCTAATTGTTGGCAGAAAAAAGGAGAAAAAATAAGACAGCACCCTTGTATCCTCGTATCCACAATCGAGTGTCCCTCGGACTGACCGGACGCGCGCTGCTTGAAACTTTGGCGGGGGTAACGAATTTCTCATCAAGGCTCTTTCGAAGCGGAAGAAACGTCCGTTAAAATTTGCCACGTCGTCCCAGCGCAACGTTCTGGTGATATATACTCGTGGGATATAAAAAAAAGGAAGAAGATGAGGAAGAGGAAGAGGCGGAAGAAGCGAGAGACGCGAGAGAGGAGAACGACTATCGCACGACGATAAAAAGAGATTCACGATCGTTCGCCGTCCGTAGATGGACATTAAGAAAACCATGAACGTCGCTCCGCAGTAGGTCTACGATCTTTTAACGAAGGCTACAGGGTAAGAGTGGGGAATGAGATACGAAGAACGAAAGTGCGCGTGTAAGAGAGGGAGGGGGAGAGAGAGAGGACTTTCGGAAAACTAATTTTCGCGATATTAGTCTTACGAAATTGGTTATTGATGTTCTATTCGTCCACCGATAATGGCGGGCGGAAGCGATTCCTCGCGGAAAGGTCGTAAGTTCCGGGCGCCGGGTCAAGGATCTCGGCTTACGTTGTCCTTGCCGGCGCTCGTCCTTCTTAAAGGAATTGCTTCCTTAACGGGCGTTAAATCGACTTTGCCAGCGCGGTCCTCCTCGCTCTTGCGATTGACAAATATTTCGTGGTCTTCGCCTCGCCTCCAGACTTCGCTCTCGTCTTTCTTTCCTTCCTTCCTTCCTTCCTTCCTCTTTCTCTCTCTCTCTCTCTCTCTCTCTCTCTCTCTCTCTCTCT
>NW_022639594.1:851364-891772 GCF_010583005.1 Odontomachus brunneus
TCTCTCTCTCTCTCTCTCTCTCTCTCTCTCTCTCTCTCTTGCTCTCTCGTTCGCCCACCCGTACATCCATCCATCCACCCACCCTCTACGTAGCTCTACCATCCCCCGTCCTTCTCCTTCGTCTCTCCCCGCTTTTCCTTCTCGAGTCCACCTCGTGCATTCTTTTTCGCCACTTTCTCGCACAAAGGCTTCCAGGCGCACCTCGCAAGTTTCTCTTTCCAGCTGGACGAACGGCCGGCCGTCTGGCGACATTCCAAGCAATCTCTTCGCCGAGACCAGGAATTGTCAAAAGAATACACGATAAATCGATAAACTCGCGGATCCTACGCGCCACCGGCAGACAGATAGTTATTAAGCGCGCTCGCACGAACGTAATTCAGGAATTTGGACTCAGTCGATGCATATAACGACGGTGTGCTGTTCTTTACGTTCTCCACGGGGATGTCCTCTCTTTATTTCGCACAAATGAACCCGTAAAAAGAATAATGCCAATACGACTTGTCGTCTTAATAAAACACAACGTCACTACGCGGTCCGTGTTCACGAATGGCCGCGATACCGCAGGAACACCGATCCAACCCACCCCTCTTCGAGACACTCCTGGAAAATCTGGTCTAATCTATCGCACGCATTAAGGCGTTTACGAGACCGCGTTGTACATGTGCAATCCGAATCTGCAGCCGATGGCAATCGGAAACGCGGCAGCTTGACAGCCGACTAATAACTCGAAGACTCGCGCGCGAAAACGGGGGCGCGGACGGGGGAGAAACGCCAGAGGCACGTATGATTTGCTGCGGTGTCGTAAATTGAGATTAGCGCGAAATTTCGGTAGTCGCCGTCTAACGGCCGATATCAAGGAGGAGTAGAACGTAGTTGCTCACCGAGCGACTGTGAGCGGGAGAGAGAGAGAGAGAGAGAGAGAGAGAGAGAGAGAGAGAGAGAGAGAGAGTCGAGTCTTCTGGCGCTACGAGGAGCTCAAACCACCCGGACTCGTAGCGGAGAGCCGAATTATCGTTCGCCATCGTCCCGCACCCCGAGTGTACGAGCTCTATCGTCTCTAGCTCTCTATCCTCGCACAAACCCCGCGACGAATACGGTGGCCGGATGGCACATACGTTCCCTCTCGGCTCCCTCTTCTCTCCCACGTGGATCCCGCCGTAGAAACGGCGAAGAGCTCTCGGGACCGATTAGAATATCCCCCGGAGGCGAACACCGTCAGGACGAACTTCCCGGCGAACGCGACATTATTCCCGGGTCGATTAGACGTCCGACCCTCTCGCGTCGTCATCCGGAGCCTAATAACGTCGTCGCGACCCCACGGATCCTTACGAGATTAACACAAGTGAAATAACACTGACCTCCTCTTCCTGCTCCACCACCTCTCCGAGGCGTGAAGCTTCGCCTCGTGATCGCCCGTGTAAGCACAAGACGCTTTAGTATGTACCTCGCTATTTATTAAAATGTTGATGGATCCACGACAAACGCGATCCACGCGAAATTACAGCGTTTCTTTACGTTCTCTCTTTGCGAGGTCTGCAAGACCTCTTGGTACGCACTGAGGGCGAGAACGGTTAACACAGAAATAAATTCGCGACACGAGATGTGGTGCTGTTTGTGGAAAACTGAACGACCAGCTTCGAGATGATACGATTCGAGAGTACGAGCCTTTTCTTGTCTTATAATTAACAATGAGTATGGAAACGCACGCGGGATAAACTCAACCATGACTTCCTTTTTTCGCGGCGACCTAATATCGCTGCAGCTACTGCGGCGCGACTGCTGCAGCTCGTATAACGAGTTACGTTAGTTACACGTGTTAGACGTGAGAGAAATACGCGGAGCAAAACACTTACATGAGAAACTATGTAAAAGCACTGCGAGAGCCGCGACTGACGTAACGACGTTCAAGGGACCAGCAAATTCATACCAGCGCGGCGTGGCGCGGCTCGGCTCGGCTTGGCTTGGTTTGGCTCGGCTTGGCTCGGCTTGGCTCAACACGACGCGACGCCACGCAGCGAAACTCCCCCGTTTCGCGAGTTACACTGCGCGAACGACGAGACCGGAGCAAAATTTAAAAGTTTTAATGAAGTGCACCCGGGACGGCATACGGGTGGGATAAGCGTTCCGAGAGCATCGGATCATTTTTTCATGGCTACTCGGCGCAACGGACGCGGATTTATGAAAATATCGTGGACAGCGAACGTCTCAGCCTCGGTTATCAAGGATAATTCGCGAACTCTGCGCAGAATATCGCGTAATTTTACGCGAGACCAAAGCGAGCCCCATAATAACGACGCGCAAGTATATTTATTAATAATGAAAATGCTCGTGCTGAATAAGAAAAGACTTCGTGGACGCGTATTTAAAAATACGAGAACTCTCCGCTCCGGCAGGAAATAAGTCAGGGCATTAATGAGGAAGCGGAAGAGACGTTCCGTCGATAAGAACACGCAGACGAGGCGCAAAAGGAACGCACAACGCTCGTCCTCCGCGGAATAATCCCGCGAGTCTTTGGTAACGGGATGATATTGAAAGTAAATCAATACAGTCCGTCTTAGTTGACAGTGGCGGCATTAATTACAGCCGACGAATCCAATTAAATCCGGCGCGCGCGAGCGCCCCCTTCCCCCTCCCTTCGTCCCACAAAGACAGCGCCCATCCCGCTCGCCGCCTCCCTCTGCGCTCACCTTACATCACCATTTCGCGGTCCAGCGTGGATTGCGGGATAGTAGGTAGGTAGCTAGGTAGCTGGGTAGCTAGGTAGGTAGGCAAAAGTGGTGGCTATGCCGGCTAAAGGGTGGCACGGCTCTCATGGCTCTCGCGGTGGGATGGAGAGCTTAAAAATATGATTTTAATACCACTGCTCCGGGGGTCGCCGTATATCATGCTTTTGTCCGCCTACTATTGTCTCTACGCCGGACCCATACCCTCTCAAAACCACCCTCTTCCACATCCACGTCCAACCCAACCCCCTCTCGGACAAACCGGGCACCCTCGCACCGTGCCCCTGCCCTTCCGCCTATGCCTCGTGTCACACGGAACTACCGGCTGCGCTTACACCGCCACCGAAATTGAGTCATCATCATTGAAAATCTTCGAGCTGCGAAGTGCTGCCGACCGACATTTGAGATTTTGGTGGAAAGGAGAATAATCTCTTAGCTCAAAGAGTATGTTTCGACTAGAGTTTTCGCGAGGTCACGGTAAATCGACTCAACGACACTGGAATTCGTTAATGTCTCTTATTGACTTTTATTGAACGCGTTTCTCGCTCGCGGTCTTGTACTGACAGTAAAGTGTCTGATATTTTTGCAATCGTCATTGCATGGTGAAATAATCGCGTAAACCGAAAAAATCGCCCCTTTAGTAAATGATACTACATTGAGAGAAAAAAAATGATCGATCTAATTAAAATTACAGTTATTTTTGACCCCAACCATATTTTTAGTTGTCCTAACACGAAAATAGTAATGGTAACATGCATATAAGATTATTATCATTAACATTCTATATCGTAGAATTTAATAAAAAAAGATAGTTTTCTTGGCTATAATTTAAAGTAATTGTTTCTCTATGTGTGATTATAGTTACAAATAATAAACTTCTTTTCTCAGTGTAATGATAATAATAATAATGATGATGAATCTATATATACATGTATTTTTATCATTACCTTTTTGTTAGAACAACAAAAACACATAATTAGCGCCAGAAATGATTATAATTTTAATCAGATTAACAATTTCTTTTGCAGTGTGGAAAAAGTCTAAATAGTCTCGCGCATTATCTCTTTCTTTTTATCTCCCTCTCTCACGATTCGTAGCAAAAAACGGATTAAAAATCGAGTACGCTAAAAACGTATAGTGTCGGTATGAGGCTGACTGTCTCGAATCAGCTAACAATGGCAATCGACACGACAAACTACTGGCGTATTGTGCGTTTTTTGCAACGAGAATCGCGACGCAATTAGTCCGCGATCCTTTGCCGCGACTCCGCCATTGAGATGGTCGGCGGCCGTTTGTTAACAAATTACGCGACGTCGGGTAATACCTCGTAATGATATAGACGCGGTCAAAGCACAAAAAGATCGGCTCGAGCCGCGGCTTTGCTTTTTGCCGCCAGGAGGAATTTAGAGATCCGCGGGCGTAATTTTTATTCGTTTTCAAGAGAGCTTAACGAGCGACGGCCGCGCACGCGGGCAAAAAGATTCTATAGGTTTTCCCTGCGTTCGACTCCGGTTTTACTGAATCCTTTACCGTGTAATACTGCGGGGTTTACCGCCGGCGCGTTTTATGTACGGGCGAACGACATATTCTTGTTCCGATTTAACAGTAAAAACTCGACACGCGCACACAATCCACTGGAAATATTGTTTCGGCCCTTTGTCACTCTACTTGGACACGCAAACGTGAGTAGGATTTTCTTTAACGTGAAAGAATTCTGTGGTGTGGATCGTCAGTCAATGACTGTTCTGCTTTGTTTCATTTTATCTTTTGAAACCTGACACAACGCAACACACATTTATAATTCATTTAAAATTACATTTATAACTACCAAATGATTATATTTATTGAAGCTGAAACAGTTGTTTATTTGTCGGAATCGACCGTCCATACTGAGATAATTTCGTAATTTTTTAATTATTTACGAAGAGACGCAAAGTGTGTTTTTTAAATTGCAAACTTGCTACTTAATCCGACAAGTCAGATATTTTAATAATACGGCCCCCAAACGTGAAAGCATCGACGCGTACGTCGCTCTGTGGAGGTCTTTCTGCGTTGTCCGATAGACCATTCAAGCGTGCTTTACCATTAAAGCCATTTCACACGCACGCGGCGCAACCAATCGTCCGCGAATTCGAATCGGGCCCGTTGGCGAAGAATAAATGGCTCGATAACATATAATGGCTCCAAAAACACCGTATAGCGTATATAACTCCATATACCTGTTGTTTACATTTTTTCTTTTCAGAATTAAACACCTAAAGCCTCTGCAATTTTCGAAAGCTTCAAAGAAAGATCAACAAAAGACCTCTGAGACGATTCAAACTTCGATGTTTATGAATTCCTATTATTTAGAATCTGCTACCTATACTACGCTAATGTAATTGTCGTGATTATTTACAAAATGGTACAGGATTATTTTATTCAATTTCATGAACTCTACTTACAAATGATTGATACTCGTTATGTTAGACATTTCCAAGGTAAATTAAAAAATATACATATAATAAAGAGATTGTGAAGGGATGAAACTTGTGTTGTTTTACATATTCAATTAGTTATATAGGTGTCTAGATTTAGGTGCTCGTTTGCAGGTAGAACTCGTTAAATTGAATAGAAAAGTTCTGTACCATTTTGTATAGATTCTTGGTAATTATTGAGATATTATTAAAAGAAAGTTGGTCAATTAATGCGCGCGCAATGCAGTGAGACGAATTTTGGAAAATTAGTTGCTTATAAAGTCGAGTGCTCGAGATTCACGTATGTAAAATATCCAGAAATAACTGCCATTATCTTAGTTATTCAAACAAATGCACGCTTTTAATTTCAGCTAATAAATTTCCATCTCACAGCGAATGCATTTTATCTGTAATAGCCAACTCTTGACAGTAATGACAGCAATGACAACAAAATAATTATGTCTCTTCTGTTTTTTTCGTGATCGTTATTTTACATCAATTAGTTAATATTTCCTTATCGCAATAAGTAACCAAAGTACAATAGCTCGTATAGCATTATACTAGGAGATTTTTTAGTAAGTCTTTATATTTTATAGAGTTTGAATAATCGATGAATAGAATAAATATTTCGATTGGAATATCCTATTTAATAGAACGCAAACTGTGATACCGACAACGAAATTATTATTCAATTAATAGGCAAGGCTCATTCGACGCTGATTTAATCGGAGATCTCACAAGCGTGCCCGTTTAATACATGGGCGATTAAAAAAAGACGATAGGATTATGTAGATTGGAGCCGCTGGCCCGGAAAGTCAACACCGGGAAACAGCGAGGGGAGTGAATTTAGGGTGGGAAAGGTATATAGCTAAACAGATAACGGGTAAAGACGCACGTCCCATATTAACCCATATAAAATGGTCCCCAACGGTATAATCAATTATAGTCAATCCGTAGATAAGACTAGATAAGAATGGGATAAGCGAACAACGCGCAGGGGGAGTTAACCCAACCCGGAATAATGGGAGACTCTATGGCAAGCGGTCTCACACTCACGCCGCCGTTTTGTTCGCAGCTTAATCGATTGATATTCTCATACTTCGAATATTCAGATAATCAGTGCGTATATTCGTTAATTGTCGATTCATTCGGATCATTTGCGTAAAACGAATTGTTCGACGATTTCACACTTCTGGTAATCTCGCTCACAATTTTTCTCGCGGTTTTTCTCGGGAGAGTGCGAGCGCGCATTATGCACGACTGTAATAGTGTGACCGGGATTGAAACGAGGGTAAAACGCGATTGAGATGGCTCCCCGGAGAACGGTCAGCGGCTCCGGCGATCTCGGTGGCTAGTTGGTCTCCGGGGATACCTAAGTATCCCCGAATCATAGAGACCGAAACCATTCGCCTTGTACCTGCTCTGCCGCCGAATCTTGAGTTCCATTCTACCTCTTTGGGCGAACGAACGGCCATGATTCTCGAGTCACGGCGAGTGTCGTGAAGTGTCACGAATATTTCCAATGGAAGAAATTTGCAGGTACATTCTCGAAGATAGATCGCATCTCCCGAAGATAGAATCATCTCTGAAATCCCTAATCATCAATGAAAATATCGTTACTCGAGATCACAAAAGTGGACGTTTGGTTCAAGTTTAAAGTGGATTCTTAATCCGTACGAGTGAATATTTCAAATGCGATAATCCAAATCGGAGTGGATTTGGCGCGGTAGAGCACATCAAATTGGGTTTGTTGGCATTGCTTGTGCTTTTGACACTAATTCCCGTTACATACCAGACGCGATGAAATTCAATTAACAGAGATTCAGTATGCAACGGGCGTTAGGTGTAAAAGTGTTAAAAGTGCAAGCAACACGAATAAGTCTATTAACTCGTCACTTTTGAGTAAAAATATTCACTCGACGATTCAGAACGAAAGAATTTCGCTCTGTACGAATGGAAAGTCGCTAGATTTCAAGTGACTTGGCTGTTACAAGAAATTTGGAGAGTAAGAGCGCACGAAGATCAATCAATTTACGTGAAAGACGTATGAAAAAAATAGTAAAAAAGCGAACGACAGGAGAAATTATCAATCTGAACGAGAGAGAACGCGACTAACTGCCTTCGACGCGGGGGAGAAAAAGTGGCGCGATTTAAAAACTTTGTAATGCAGTACGCTCGACGCGGCATCGCGATATGTCGCTTTAATTGCGAAAAAAAGTAATTTCGACCGGCTGCGCGTGCCCGCGTGCTTTGTCCGCAAACTTCACGGACATATAATTGAGCGCATACTTTCTTAATTCAGAATAATTGTAATTTTTATCATTTTTCAAGCGCGCCCCGGCAGAGTCTGCGGCCGCCTGCGCGCCGTTTAATTTTCCCCGGTAGAATCGTGATCACGTTCGCCAGTCATAATTGCTAGATTGCATCTGCAAGTTATAAACTAAAACTGTACAGGGAGAATATATGGCGTTTGCCGATCTCGTCGCAGTTATTCATTCGGACAGAGTCCAGCGCTCGATCGAGTGCAATAATTACGTAAAATGTAATCATTCACGATTGTTCGAATATAATTACTCGGTTATATATTTAGTACTCACCGTAGCTCGCGAGATGAATCCAACAAGGTGAGACCAACGCTCGCTGATCCGACGAAGACTGTTGGATCTCCTTCTCCCTTGTGTTCATCGCGATTCCAACCCTTGGTGTTGCGTGAGGTATGTCCGGCTCGGCAAAGCACGTCGCATGGAACGAAGGTCGTAAAAACATCAGAAGATCCTTCCGTCAGGCACAAAGGACGCGTGTCGGGCGAGTCTGGCTTCCCTCGGACTATAAGGACATATAAGGAAGAAAGATGTGTAAGCAGAGTGATAAAGACTAAGAGAGAAAGAGAAAGAGAGAAAGAGAGAGAGAGAGAGAGAGAGAGAGAGAGAGAGAGGAGAGAGGAAAGAAGCAAGAAGGGATAGTGGGTGGTGAACGTGTAACCATCGGGGTGTAATACGTGCGTGCAAACTAACCCCTACTCACGCCTCGATACGCGCCGTGATAGGCGTTTCGTAGGTAGTCGCACGGCTGGCTCGAAAAGGGAGGTTCCAGCAGTGCCGTGGACTATAATTCTGCATTATCGGTGAGTTCACGGGCCAACGCATCTCTGCCCGGCTCGGGAAGGGGGTGCAACGGCGGCGCCGGTTCTCTCCGTTAACCCTTTCTACCGTCGCTCGTCCGCTCGCCGCTCTCGACAGCTGCGTGCAGACAGTCCGCTCCCGGTTTCGATCCACGATCTAAACAGCGGGGAGACTTTTTGGCGCGCCCAACCGCCATCCCCTTGTCCGTTAGAAATGCGGCATCTGCGGACAAGAGGACCCGCGCTTATTAATTCGTTCAATAATAAGTGTTTTCAATCATAATGACTTGCCATCGTGTAATGTACGAAAGATCTTCTTTCTCGCACATTACTACGCGTGATTTACTCAGCTTCCTCTGACTCTTTGTCATTTTTTCAAACAAAAACCCTCGATTACTCTCGACACTTTTCTCAATGTCTCATTCTGACGATTCTTCAATTTTGAAAGTTATACGGAGAAAAAATGTTTAATATTTATAACTATGATCAAATATGATAGAGAGATAATTACCATAAATTATGGTAAAAAATTAACTTTTTTATTAAATTCTAATATAACGTTAGTGACGACAAACTCGTGTATATATTACTATTGCCATTTTTGTGTTAGAATAACCAAAAAATATGGTTGGAGCCAAAACTCTCAGCGCACTTGGAATATTTTCACAGTGCTCTCATAGAATCGAGTCATTCTGACAGCCGCGCCGGGGATTACGCCGCTCATTCCGTGCGGTAACCGCAAGCGCGGTCGCAAATCAGCAATTTCTTGATATCGTCGATTTTCACCCTAAGTAGAAAAACGCATCGAGCGAAGAATGACGCGACCGGCGGGGGATGGGGGAGAGGACGTGGTGGCGCGGCTCCGGTTAGGAATGATTTAAGGGTTGTTATCGGCGAGCGGAGCTGCGGGTCGGGCCGTCCACGTCAGCGGGAACGTTCGTATCAATTCGAGCCATCCCCTGAACCAGCCTTAACTTTACCGCCCTCCTGGTCGCTCCCTCGGCCCCGGTTCGCCCTCTCTCGCCCTCGCGACCCTCCCTCGCATCCCGTTCCAGCCTTCCCCAAGACCAGCGGCAGGTATTAACCGGCGTACGGTAGTAGCCGGGCCGAACGGCCGAGAGATCGTCCATTCCACTGCCTCCTCGTCGGCCTGCAGCGGATCTATTAGATCGACGCGGAGGCTGCGGCTACGCGTTAGCGCCCGCGCGCCCCATGTATCGTCTATCTGGTTAGGTTCACGCGCGAGTGCCTCGAGAGGCAATGGCGGGTGATGAATTGGTGATTAAGATGAGCCGAGGGCCGCGATCGACGCCGTTGAACTCTCTCCCGAACGAGCTCTGCGAACCCGATCGATCGATCGCGAAGCGCGTGGACGAAGTCTCTCGGCCGCGATCGAACGGGCCGCGCGTCGTCGTAGTTGATGGAAACGCGGGGTGCTTGACAGACGAGATTGTTGAAATCACGAAGGTAGGCTGAGACCGAGGTGACTTCTCGGCAAAATGGGAAAGGAACACCTCAGGGGGTGGATAAACGACCCGACTATGTTCAGCGCGATTCAAGTTGGGGATCTCGCTCGGGATTTCGTTGTCTGATGTAATAAATGATTCCCAACGTAATAACGCATCCCCAAGGTCAAGGTAATCCCTGAACTGTAAAGTTTTTATAGATAATTACACCTCCGTGGATTTCCCGCTTCGCGAGTTATAGGATACTTGGCCGGAGCTGCTTTACGCCCATCGTCGACGCGCGAATGCTCCCGCGAACGCGACCATTACCAGCCAAATGAACGCCGTTACTATCGCAACGATCCACGGCAACGACAACGGACATTCGCGTAGCCCCGGATACCGCATGGGCGCGAAACTCTCGTGGATGATGTCGGTCGTCGTGTGGATCGGAGGTGGACGATGGCCTCGCCTCGCCTCATCCCAACTCGACTCGAGTCCCCGTCGCTGCACGAACTTCCGAAAACTGAAACTGCCGAAAATTGAAACGGTCGGACCGCTAAGATTGTACCCGCAGCTCGCACGCTCGCTCCTCGTGCACGCCGCCGCGAAATTGCGAAACGACGATATCGCGTGCACCGCGCGACGTTATATTCGCCACCGCGGGACAACGACGTGGCGAAACTTTGACTCGCACCTGCCGGCATGCAAACGAGGGACTCGGAACGTTGCGAATAGTTGAAGGTTACTAATGTCGAAGGCGAGAGATCGCGCGACGAGCTTTCGCAGCGGCTATCGTCGCCTTTATTACATGGATGCTTTTATGCGACAGCAGAATCGGTTATCTCACCGAAGTAACGTTGAATAAGTTATTCTTCCGCTTCTTTCCCATTATTCCGCTTCTTCGTTGTAGCTTACTTCTTCTTCGCACAGGCTATCGAGCCACCTTCGTTGACTTATGTAGCAATCCCGACGAGCTCCTCGAGAAGGTAACTGACGCGAAACTGGTCGTAGGATAAAAATACTGGAAACCCTGCGAGAGAGCAGAAATAATAATTTCGCGACAATACGTACTCAAAAGCGTTAATACCAGTCCGGTGGATACTTCAATATGGGGTTCGGAGGTCGATCCCATACGAGTTTCGAGGTTCAAAATAAAAGAAGCCATTAAAAATCGGTTGAACGCGACAATTGTTCTTTCGCCCTATATACTTGTACCGCTCGCTCGCTCTCTGTATGTATGTATATTTAACGATTCTCTTTATGCGACTTTTGCCGTCTCGAAACTCCCCGCTGTCGGCGACAATTGCCGCACTTTGCGAGAGATCCGCGCTCACTTCGCGCGGATAAAATAACGAGACCGTAAGTATAACGGAACAACTGAAATATTACCCTCGCTTTTATTCCGCGACGGCAATCTCGTCGGTCTTTGTCGAACGCGATACGAGCCCGAAGCTAATTTCCATGCCGACAAGCGCGGAGTTATAAAGAGACGGGCGCGAGCGAGGGAAGTTGGGCGAAGCAGGGAAATTACTATAATCAACCCTATGACGGAGTAACAATTACCTACACATCGCAGTGTCTTTAAGAGTCCAAGTACAAGACGGGACTTGAAAGGATGACTTCCAAACTCGAGGACGAATTGCTTCGCTCGCTCGACGTTATCCTCAACTGACAGCCCACTGTTGGTCAGATGTGTTTCACCGCAATTTCACCAACACTTCCGCGCAATCACAGAAATAGGGAAGATGTCGGTTTGTGAAGCTGTCGAAAACAGATTTTGAGTACGCAACAATATTAGCGAACGTGAAATTCGATCAATATCAAAGATATTTTTCGTATGTACTATTGAAATTTGATAATGAGATTCTTTCTCTCTTTCTCTTATAGTTATTATAGTTAAAACTTTCATTAACAGAGCAAAACTCTTATCATAGTTGTCACCTATACAGTTGCTATTATCATGTTTTTTCTCGGAGTGCAGAATGAATTCTTCACTTTTAATCGCCGAGCAAATACCTTCACTCGAAGTCAAGGGATGAATCTGATTCTTCATTCTGCTCCACCATCATAGAAACATATTCACTTTAATTTTGGCTGAAACACTCACTCATATGGAGTCATAATACATTTCAAGCTTGGATAAAATTTTTAGTTTTATCCTGCACCAACATTATTTTAGCTTTAAGCGAAACTTAAACATATATCTATCTTTATCTTTCTTTCTAAATGAATAAAGACAGACGTATATTTAAGTCTCACTTAAAACCAAAATAATGTTGGTGCAACCGGGCCTTACTTTTGCAATTTTTAAAGTGGCAATATTTTTATTATCGCTTCGAACGAAAAGACCGCCACTTTTCAAAACTTGTTTTGTGTGAGATTCCACCGCAAAAAGTTTAGAGAGCATCTTGTATCTTCACTCGCACCTTTTGACCTCCCTCAATTATCGTGACATCTTTCCATTGGGAAAAAATCCTCACAACCGTTACGCGATGAGGAGCGCCGAGTCCCTCCATGCCTCCTCCAAGGGTAGAAGAAGTTGATCCCGACCGGGACGAGCGGCGGTCGCGGCAAGAATTTTCTGAACGCCCTAAGTAATATCCGACTCGGCGACATCGCGCGCACATCCGCGAGGGCCGCCTATTGAATTTATTATTATGCATTTATGCAGATTGAAATTAATATTAGGGAAACCGAAGAGAGAGCACGAATCCACGCGCGACGTTGGTGACGGCGACGCGCGCGATTTCGAAGGGTGATTCCATGGAAATCCCGCGATTGAATTCGAGGTCATGATTAGTTTCCCCCGGCTCACTTTTCTCCACGTCCTCTTCCCGCCGGTACACATGCCCGGCGAATAAGGGATATTCCAGAACTCTGTTACTTCCCCATCGTTCCCGCTTGATCTACGTTCGGCTGGGCGAAGTAATGTGTTTCGCCAATTACTTTCTCATTCACTCTCGCGTTGGAGTCTCCATTACATTTATTGCGCCTCGTATAATTCCTCTCTCTCTCTTTCCCTCAGAAACGATTGCAGGAGATCCGGAAAGATGAGATCTCCGGCCCCTCGATGATCTCTCGATGTCGCAATGTCGAGAGATATCGGGTTAATCGTCGAAGTGATCGATTGCTGGATAAATTGAGGAGGAGAAATTCGTAATCCAAAATCACGTTAATGCGATTCAAAATGAATCGAGCTCGATAAACAGACATGACCGATTCGGTAACAATTAGATCTCAGTTCTTTACTTTTCATAACTCTGTTTGCAGAGACATATCCTCTACCTGTTTGTTCTCCCTTGGACAGATCCATTAACACTTGAAAAACCAAGGTAGCCAATTTAGCTCCTCATAAAATTCAAACGGCTATAACTTTTTTCAATTTCTCTGTCATGTGATAACCTTTTATGACTTTTCATCATATCTTTAATTTTGGTAAAAAAAAGAATTTAATTACATAAGATGGTGTGTTGAATTTTTATTTAATTGTCTACCTAGAAGGACCGTTGGAGCCAATTTGGCTCCCTTATTTTTAATATTGCATTCACATATGTTTCTCGATTTTATTAACAAGTTTTATGACTTTAAACAAATAAATAAATATTTTTATACATATGTATCTATTTTTTTACTTAAAAAATAATTGTATACATGTGAATGCAATATCAGAAATAAAGGAGCCAAATTGGTTCTAACGGTCCTTCTAGGTGGACAATTAAATAAAAATTCAACCACTATCTTACATAATTAAATTTTTTTTTACCAAAATTAAGAATATGATGAAAAGTCACAAGAGGTTATCACATGAAAAAGAAATTGAAAAAAGTTATAGCTGTTTGAAAGCCAAATTGGCTACGTTGATTCTTCTAGGATTAATATTTTTGATATCACATTGAAATATTTCTTTCAACTTCCGACAGACAGCGCTTGTTTTAGATATTTTATAGAGATGCGCCACTATTAAATATACATTCGCGCACTTCGAAGTGCCGTGAAGTGTCGGTCATGGTTCACGTGCCGTTCTCCACTTACCGCCGCGATTATCGGTTCGATTCCCGACACTTTTAGCCGATACAAACGGTGGTAGCGGCGTGGGGTCGTCGGAAGCGCCGTCGGAAAAACGCCATTTAAATTCCGGATAACGTGCCAGGCGAAACGTTTTTATTGCGCTTTATTAGGCGGGCGCGGCGTAAAGGCAACATTTTCGTAATTCGCTTTCGGAACACGCGTGCCGCCGCTTCCGGCAATTGGCGCGCGCACTTCGGCCGGTAATCACGACGGTAAAATCCGCTTTTATTAAACTCGAGTCGCCATAACTCAGTCGCGCGCGCGCGATACAATTGTTGCCGATACGCGAGTGGCCGAATATAATGCCGCAGTGTACCGCGGCATCGCGTATAAATTTCGATCCTTATGGGGCCGCGAATTCTTCATATATTTTCGCGAACGCGCAACACGTGCGCGCGGCCCCGGCGGGTAGACGATATTCCGAGCATCGAAAATAGATATATTGAAACGCGCGTCGTGGCGCGATCGTACGTACGTGCCGCCATCGATTGAACGTGTACCAAGGTTCCCGCGAGTGGCTGCTTCGGCAACAACTGCCGGGAACAACAGGTACGACGCATTCAAGAACATAAAGACGCAAAGATAGAGCGGTAAAATAAATCGTGCCACACCACCGCCGCGCGGAGGAGCGTTATCGGCAATGTAGCAAACGACGGCAACGTCATAAAACGTTCGTAATTCCCACGCGATTTCGCACGTTGCAGAATAATATAAATACACGAGAAGAGAGTTGGCCGTATAATTAATACACAAAACTGGCTGGATGGAAAAGGCAAAAAAGAGTGGATTTAACTCCTCGCGTCGGGTACGCGCCGATGTGTTGGCTCGACGTTGAGATTCGATACCAAAAAGAGCTTTGTATCTAAAAGAATCATCCCGTCTGTATAATGCAATTAAATCAACGTTCTGTTTCAATAGGAACGAACAGGCAGGAGCGGGACGACTCGTCGCAAATTTACCGCTCCGCAAAATCGACGGCCAGGGAGAACCGTCGGAAATCGTCCAACGCGCGAATATCGGGAAGGAAAGAAGAATATCGGAGGAATAAAGAAGTATCGAAAAACCAATTTTATTGAGATTTGCTGTGAAAAATATGTGCGTGCGTGCGTCGTCCATGTCGGCGCAGCGACGTCTGGCGAATGATGGAATCGAGGGGAAACGTAATGCAGTAAAAACGCCGGCTGTTGCATTTTTCAGCGATAATACTGCTCGTGCCGTCACTTTTTTTCTGCACGCTCAATCGCGATATCGCTTTTATTAGCCGCGTATTTCCTGAAAATGCACAGAGAAACGTGAATAGAATTGCCTCTTTAAAATTTCATCGCATCTATCGCTCGGGACAATCCGAAGAACGAGAGGCGGAGAGGACACACCGCGTAATATACTTGACTCAAATAATAACAATTAAATACATCGACATTAAACGGGAAAAAAGAAAGAAAGAATCCTACATAGAAAAAATACGTTTCCGCGATTGTTCCGAGCGGCGTCATAATTGCACACAGAGAAGAAGACACGCACACACACACACACACATACTTACCTCACCTCACTTCTTTATTTTTCTTTATTTTAGTCAGGCGCCGTAAAACTTCCGTGGCTTTCGTATGACCGTCGCTATTCAAGCCCGCGCGTTTCCGCGACTTCCGGGGATTCATCCTAAATCCATTTAATCCCTGCACTCGATAAGGTCGCGCAATAGTGGAGATAGTTAACGGCACTCCCGTAGGGAACTGCGCGTATCTCCAAAAGTCGTTCGCCAGCGGTGATATCTTGGCCGGAACGTCGGCGTTTTTCGCGCACCCGTTGATTTCATTACGCCGTTGGGGCGCGCGCCCGCCGTGCTTTTTGTTCTGCAAGCGTTCAAACACGGGGTATCTCGTCCGATTCGGAGGCTTCCGCGACAGGATGTCCTTCAGAGACTGCCTCAGGCAATTACCGGGCGCCGTGGAAGTGGCGTTTTCCGCCGCGGCTTCGACAGCACCTGCGATAGGACGATATCGCGCAGTCACCGCGCTGAGATTGATCATCGTCGAGACGTTCGGAATCTTTAGGTCGATCGGAACGAGACTTGCAACCGTCGTTACATCGGGCTCCTTCAAATTCGAGAAGATCTTTGCCGTCGGGATTTCGGCCTTCGCGGTTGAATTCAAATTGCCCGTTGAACAATCATTTTTGTACAACACTTTGTGCAACGTTATCGGCGACGAATACGGATGCAAATGATGATAATAATTACCCAAAGATTCGGTCGTCCAAGACTGATTGGCGCTTAAATTGCGCGACTTACTAGCAGCCAACGAGGTTGCCATCCTTTCTTTTATCAGAGCTTGCCTAAAATTAACATGTCCGGTTAGTTAATATCCAGATGCTAACTGACTTTGACCACGTAAGTGCAATGACAATCTTTGCTTAGATTTAAGATTGAGAGAAAAGATGTTACGTCAACTTTGCAATTTCCAAAGTCGACCTCCTCTAGAGCGAAGTTTCATGTTAAAAATATATTCTAAACTTTCATTCGTACATCAACTACATCAATCAGAAATCGGTTGACATTTACCATGAATACACTCTGGTTTCTCTCTGAGAAAAAAATAATTGAAAATTTATTTGCGGGATATAAAGTTTATTCGCAAAAATAAATTTTACTTCGCCAAAATAAACTTTATATGCTACAAATAAATTTTTTAATGTGGAGCAACCAGATATCCTATCACTACTGTAACGCCAGTAACTCAGTAATTGTCCTGTGATTGCAACAACTACATAATTAGTTGTTAGTGTTGAATCTGATTAGTACAACAAGATTTATGTGTGAACCAACCATTTGAGCCAACCATCGAGTTGATTTTCCGTGTAGAGAATCATCTCTTCTAATTGTATCGCGAATATAATGTGGATAGACTCCTTGTATTTAATGAAAATTCTTTCAACAAAAATTTTTTCTCAAACAAAAATTCCGGGCAAACGCACACAGACCATCGACGATTTCTTTAAGGACAAACTAACTGTAAATTGGTGTGATAAGGCGTGCTGACGAGGTATAACGCGACAGAGGCGGTACACGTAGTGCCAGTCGTAAAACTCGCGTAACTTTGGGTCGGTCGCGAAGGTAGCGATTCGATAAATTCATCATCCGAGACTTCCCTCGCTCCCCTCTCAGCTTAAATCCCAACTTAAATAGACGCGAGAAGCGTGTACCGGACTAAGTTCGAGCGAGTTTGATTACAAGAGAACGTGTCTCCGACTGCACTTACCGTCGGTAAATAAGCTGCTACTGAATTGTTAAAGCTCATCAAAGAATCTCCCGCTATTCGCGCATTTACAAGTTTTCGCGAGACGCAGGTGTTTAAACAAACGTACGTTATCTCAACCTGCCACAAATATGTGATTATCAAGGACGGTAGGGAATCATTGAATCTAGAGATAAGTCATTTTCACAACAAGATCTATGTGTGAACCAACCATACTGATTTTCCGTGTAGAAAATTATCTCTTCTGATTGTATCGCGAATATAATGTGAATAGACTTCTTGTACTTGATGAAAATTCTTTCAACGAAAACTTGGCACAACAAGATTTATGCTACATTGTTTCCAGTAACGATTTGTTCGATTTGTCCGATATAAATTAAAGTTTAGTTTAAAGCTCCTGACCTCTCGCATTGTCTATTTAATGACGTTAGAAGCGAGAAAATACATATCAAAAATTCTTGCAAAATATTGTTAAAATACAAATATTGGTAAAAAAAGACCGAGCACTTCGTTGTCGAGCGAACATCACGCGAGCTTTGCGTGACAGATGAGAGAGTGAGAAGCATCAGGCCAAATCGCAACGAGAAAAACCAACGTATCGATGTATTGACGGATGTCAGTACATAGAGATCGCGTTTCTCGAAGCTTCGAGAAGCTTCTGTGCTGTTTACTGCCTTCCTTTAAACGATTAAAAGGCTCCTACTTGGAGTTGCTCTCGTCGCACGGCCGCGCTTCTTCCTATGAAAAATTTAATTTACAAGTTCTCTACATCTTCCGACGATCGTTGCAACGAACATAATAAAGATTACTTCACACGAGCAACTGCTTTCACGGACTCATTTGCAAACTCAATTGCGTTTTTGCAATTATTCGACAAGCCACGGACGCATAGGCGCTTGCCGACTGTGACGTGCTGTGATTGGCCGAGCTACAGCCACGCTCCTTGATTTTCCGTTTAATTTTCGGATGTTCTTTATGAGTTTTGTTTGAAAAATAAGAATAAAATCACGTTATATTTTGACACTCAAGACAATTTATTTGACGAGACTCTACGCCTTTGCCTCAACATTGAACGATAATCTTTGTGGAGCTTGCTGAGTAATCTGCAACCAGACAAGCTCACGACCTTTTGAAACAAATATATATCCATAAAGTAACAATTGCAATCAATGAAACAAATTTGTAAAATATTCCGTGCATTCCCCTTTTGTTCTAACAATTAATAATTTATTGTAAATTAACCTAAATAGAAATAGACAAAGAAATAAGTCAAGGAGATGAATTATTGATTGTTGAAGCAAAAGGGGAGTGCACGGAATATCTTACAAATTTGTTTAATTAATTGTGTGCAAATGTTACTTCATGGATATATATTTTTATTTTAATGTGTTTTGAAAGAATTTTTAGCATACATTTTCTCACGTCATTAAAGAGAGATAGACAATGTGAGAGGCCAGAAAGCTTAAACGTGATTCCTTCATTTTCCACAATTTTCGAATTGAATTTAGCTATATTTTTCTTCATTACAAATAAGGACACTCAAGACATTCTCATCTTCTTACTTACAGAATCTGCATGTCGGGCTTGATCACGTCGAAAGATTCCTCCATCTGGTAATAAGCGACTATCAAAAATCGCATTAGTCGGACAAGTTTACGTTTGATGATCGAGTCCGGTTGAGCTTCTTGAAGCAGCAAAAGTCTGGACCAGTCCGATTTTAATGCGCCGAAAGGCAAGGCAGAAATCGGACACTTGAATCCAGCAGCCATCATTTTTACAGTAGGCACATCCACGAGATTAATCTTGGTCAAATAATCCTCGATCTCGTCGATATCGAGACTGACCACTTCTAAACAACGGTCCGGTAAACTATCGACGCATTTTACTGCAAAAGAACACATCGAGAAACCTCTTCCTTCAAAGTGTCTCGAACCCGTATTCTCCAGAATTGCGTGTTGCAAAATTAATTAGAAGCATAAACGATTTATTACTCTTTTCCATCTTTTATATCAATATTTTCGTATCTTTGTCGTGGATATTATTATCTAATCATTGTTATATGAATTATTACATTGTTCTGTACTGCAAGATCCCGGCTGTTAATATTTTAAGCAAAAACGTAAGCATTAAATTTGTATTCTGCTACATCTACATGACTAATAAGCGCAGACTGCAATTAAGAATTCACGAATTAAAATATTTTTATAATTGACAAATCGATTTTAACATATCCATTATTATTACTACAGAATTGACGTATCAATTTGACGTATTCGTCTTGGAAATGATATAAATCTGCAAATGCAGCATTTATTCCATTTTTTTCCAAGAACTGATATAATCTCTGCAAGTTGCAAGGATCATAATAAAATCAATCTTTCTCTCTACGCTTCCTGTGCACGCGAGCATAAAATGCGATTCCTAAAGCACTTACTGCTCAGAACGATTGTTGCGCAGAAAAGTAGAAAAACACAGGACGGCGTGTGGAACGGCACTTCTCGCGTCATGGTTTCGGCACGAACTGACATCACATAACTGAGCGGTAATCTGTGTGTATTCCGTTATTTCGTTTAGATCAGCACATTTTCAAATACGATATGTTGGCAAATGGTTAGTTACTCACGTCGCCCGTGAAGCGTAAGGTAATTCTAACTTCCCGTAAAGAGAGAAGCGCCGCATTTGACGCCACGTAAGATTGCAACGCGATATAATTCCGCTCGGAATGCATCGGAGTGTTTTCGACATCACCGCGTAGAAGAACGAGTTGACTCGGAAAAAATCCGTAAAAAGATAAAAGAATTCTTTTACTCACAATAAAACGAAATTGTCAAACTTGACGCAGCTACGCTGCTTGCAAGTAACACACGAGACGTTGACGACGTGTATTTCTTGTGCGAATCTGGGACGAGGATTTCATTCGTTATTAAATTCTCGTTTACTGCACTTCGAGTTTCTCTAATATCTTAGCAATCGCATCTGGAATTAAAATAATGATAAAATAAACGACATCCGATGTTAAACGAATTTTGTCGCGTTTATCACATTCCCCGAAGCTTAATTCGCGGAAAGACATGTGTCATATGTACTAATATTCTGTCGCTTAAAACCGTATTAAATCTATCGCAAATAATACTTTTAACATAAATGTCCCATGTACCTCGTGATAACGTTTGAAATAATAGTATGATTTTTATAAAATTTTCTAACTATCACTGACATTTTCTTTTTCTCGAGAATTAAAATGAGAAAGAAAACACCTTCTAAAGATTTTATACGTTCGGTCACAAGTTCCACACTTGGACAATTAAAGGATCAATAAACGAAGACGCTATTACCGAGGTAGTTCCATATAGTGTATCTTTTGTTGGTTTATTTTCTGCATCTCGTTGTAAATATCGTCATCCTAATTCATACACATCCACAGACACGTCTTTTTTTCATCTTTCTTTCTCTCTCTCTCTCTCTCTCTCTCTCTCTCACACATACACACACACTTCATTCACCCATCCACTTACTTTCTCCCGCGTTTTCTTTCTCTCATACAAATTATTGTAATTATGCGCATCACGATATTCCATGACGCGCTGATTTCGATCGTCGCGTAGGTGTCGCATCAGCCACATCGACGTTGGCTTTTCTCTGTTTCTTCGGTATCACTTTCGTAGATGGGTATACACCGTATTACAGACAACTCCCTCTCACAGTACGCGTAGATATAAAAATTACATATAGAATCTACCGTGTTATAATTACAAAGTAACTACGTACATATTTATAATCGGCGGCGTAGAAGCAGCATCTCTTTTCCTCATTCACAGGCGCAACTTGTTACATTGAAGGACTTGAGACAAAAGCGACGAGACTCATGAGACACGAAATGAAACAGAAAACGACTCGGTGACATTTTGACTGATTTGCGTTTCAATACACGTCAAATCACTCAAAGAAACCACGACGTGATCTTTGAGAATCTTCTCTGAGAGAAAAGATCTCTCTTTTTCTCTCTAAGAGAGTAAATATATAAATATTTTTTTCTTACAAAATAATAAATTATGCATAGTTTTATCGTTAACATAATTATTATGCTTTAATTGATAATTTCATCTCACCAAGCACGTTTCCGTTTCTATCGTTTTCGCGCTCAGTGATCGCCGTCGTGTCTCAGTATCATCTGCGAACTTCGCGTTTACGTTCAACAACGTAGCGGCGCACTTTTGCATAACGCGTACTATTCCTTTTTCCTTCTTTTCGTTTAAAATCTAAACCTTCATCGCTATTATTATTAATGCTCGATCTCAACAAGTATATTCGCACACTTAACTATTTTGTATTGTGTCTAGCGTATTGTTTGTATCGCGTTTGCTTATTTGCAACCCTGAGACTACGATTCTACCGCCACGGCGAATCGTGGTGATTATATGTACAAAGAAAATGCTCGAAAAGATATTAAACTGGCGGTACACATAAAAGTCAGTTGTGTAAAAACACTTCGCGCTCTTTTCTTCTCTTTCTTCTTCTTCTCTCTTCTTTTCGTCCCTCTCCAGTACAGCGACGGGCGCGCACGAAAATACTCACTCTAATACCTTAGCATCACTAAAAATCTTTATATCCATCGCGCCGGCGCGAGTGAGGAACGAGGGAAGGGAAGGGTAACTATGCGATATCAAGCAGCAGGAGTTGCATAATCGTCAATGATCGATCGCAAACTTCGTCGAGAAAAAAGAAATGTAAAGGATCATCGAGGGAATGGCGCAGTTCGCAGAATTTTCTATGAAGAAAGGGAAAAAAGAGAGGGAAATAGTTCTTGGACAAAATCGTCGGCGTGTGTCGTACGAGGGGGAACATTTTACGACGACATTCTGATATCTGTTTTCCTGAGTAAGAAACGTTCGAGCGAGAATCTCAAAAAGCTCGCGCGAAAGCATACTTGGGCTGCTAACGGATGGACATCGCTGATGGGCCGTCGATCATTTCCGAAACGCACGTTTTCAGCGACCAAAGTCGCGCAGCGAGGTAAAAACGCGGTTGTGAACTCGATGCACCGAATAACGCGAATATCACAGTTAAATGAGGAAGCTCGTTGGCTTCAACGAAGACGAGAAACAAAGGAGATGTATCAGAGTATCCTGTTGCACAGGGAATGTCATCAAGAGAAAGCTCTGTTTGCAAGGATTAAATCTTAATGAAAGACCGAGATAAACAACTGACAGTCAATGTGGGATGCGAACTCGTCGTAGTACAAAGTACGCGTCGTAGCGAATGCTACTATCGTGAACCTCATGGAGAATACTTGGAAAAATCTATCAAGTCTTTCTTCTTTTCCATAAACATTTTTCATTTTTACAAAAATGCTCGCGAAAAGGTAGTATATATCCGCGCGTGAAGCAAAATCGCGAACGCAACAGACTGAAGCAAATTTGTTAAACGAGTGCAAGATTGTCCATGGATTTAAATGCAGAAAGAATCAAAAGAAAGATTCCGTGTGAGTTACACATTATGAAGAGAAGATAGGACAATCGTGAGAATCGATAGAAGAGCAAAGAGGCGACGCTATCGTGTCATTAAGCGAGAAAATAAACTGCGGACTTTATTGCACTCTGCACTCATAACGATAATATCACACGTACGAGATACGGCTTTCCATAGCTAGCTCCCGCAGTTCGAATTCGCAGTGAAACTTGATTTTCCGTAATTTAACATTGATCGTAGTTCTAAACGATAGAATAAATTTCTCTCGCAACTGTCAGGATACGAGAGCGACAACAGCTGGGATCTTAAAATCGATGAAAACCGTCGTGAGGCTCACGATAATAATCTCCAAACAAAGCTGCATAAAATTTTCTCATTTTCTATGTGTGTGTGTGTGTGTGCGCGCGCGCGCGCGTGTGTGTATGTGTGTGTGTGTGTAATCTCCGTTCTCTCTTTGTAAGTTCTCGGTCATGAGTGAAGACTTTTAATAATGTTACGATCACGTATCGACGCGGAAAGTGATATTATGCGTACAACACCTGCTCGCTGATCTCTCGTAACAATATCGTGATAATTAACGATAGCTAGACAATAAAGATCCCTGAATATATATAATAATATTAATAATGATAGCACTAATAATATTAATAATAAACGCGCGCGTAATAGTAATAATAATGATCGTAAAAATAATATTAATAATTATTTTAGTAATAATATAATATTATATTCTTCTGCTCTTTCTCTTGTGTGGCACGGTCGAACGACGTATTATGATCACTTTAACAACCGGCTAAACATTTCTACTGTCAACAAAACCACGGCGACTTGGACAATATCCTATCCTTGAAACATTAGATGATCCAATTACCCGTAAAAGCGACGCGTTTCGACGTTCTGCCCAGATTCTCTATCATTATCCCTGTTCCATTTCTAATTTTCGCACGCATCAAACTCGATCTTGTTTATTGTACAAAGATGTATTCTAAGATATTGTACAAAGATGTAATCTACATCGTTATATATAACTATGGATGTTCGTTAATATATACGTACATACACATATATATACACATATCTATGTGCATATATAACTATTAAATATATATGTATATATATATATATATATATGTATATATATATCTATATATATATGTATATATATATATGTATATATGTATATATGTATATATGTATATATGTATATATATATATTGATTAATGTTTCTTACTTGATTTTCTCACATTTAAGCTATTAAAATTACAAGTGCTAATGCAAACGAGGCAATATATATCACGCTGAAGGTACATGATCAAATTGAAATTCCTGCCGCTAGAATTTATCGAATGAAAGAGAAGAAAAAAGAGAAAAAACGAAGCTAATATAAATCCAGAAAGTAATAATAATCGAAGAGAATGCTACTCGCGGTAATTTTGATTGTATTCTTGACCAGCATTATTATCATTAGTACATCGTTAAACACCCACAGTTATTACACAGTTATTATCTGGATCTCTATAATCACTGACGGTTCGGTGTTGCGATCGTGACGATCAAACGGGAACGTACACCTGATAAAATTCAAATCAATTCGCCCATATCACTGGCTTTCGCACGCTATTCTAAACTGTGAGTACTCTGAAGTAGTCTTCTTGCAAGACTACTCTGAAGTAGTCTTGTACTATTCCTTTACGTAAAGATTATCTTTCTTTCTCCCTGTACCTGTAAATGGGGTACTCGAAAAGAAAAGTTTTGGATACTTCGAACAAAGACTACGAGCGCCTCTCATAATTGTCCTATCACGATCGTTCCGCGAGCAATTTATAATAACATTCGTGAAATCGTCGTGAAACACCGGTCGACAAACCTTCTGCTTCTCCTTCTCCCTCTCGCGCCGCTTTTTCTCTCGACACTCTCCTTCTTACGCACGCAAAAAAAAGAATAATTCGCGAGTAGTTTGGTTGAAAGTAAAAGAAAATCGCAGAAGAACCGATAACTCATGTCTCTCCCCTTTTCGCACTATCACTCACACTGGTATCTTCAACTGGCTGCGATGTCAAGCTGAAACACTTCTTTGACTGGATACGACGACAACGACGATGACGTAGACTTGACTTGAGACGCGATAGTCGATTTTACATTAGTAGAATAATAAACCGAGTTATCGAATTTTCTTACGACAACGGAGCGTGACGCGAGGTGACTTATTAATAGCAAACCGCCTCCAACATCTCCACGAACAGCTTGTTCATCGGTACTTTCCCCGTTCTGTATACACTAGACCAAAACCGCCTGACGATGCCATCAGCTTGCCTGAGACTGGGTAATACTAGGAACATGTTCTGCGTGGTGCGGAGCGCTTGACCGGGTCTCACCGCCGCTACACAGTCTGACAAGGAGTTCAAGATCGAATCACGGAAACGGTAGAGTGCCTGCGGCTCATCGGATTTAGCGTCGCTGTTTGCCAAGATCAACGCCTTCAGCACGTAGTATTCCTCTCGCGTCAAGCCCAATCGCTGAATCCTCTCCACAATTTGTATACACTGTTTGGGAAAAAAGAGAAAAAACGCGATCCAATAAGCGCGTGTAGCAGATAAAAATTACCAAAGAGACGAAAGACGATTGCAATTTACGAGATCCTCACACATTGCGTGGTATACTCGAGAAGCTTACATTTAAATCGTCACGTATATTTACGAAAACATATTTCTAAAAAGCAAATTTAAGAGAGCGACAATGAATAATAAATTATCGAGAATTAACATCAAGAGATACTTGCGCGTAAAGTTCATTTACAAATTACTTACATGTGTGTATAAATCCATACAGTGGCATTCGAGCGCAAGTCTCTCATCTAATGTAAAGTCTTGCGCGAACCTCAATCTGCCACTGTTCGGCGTACTTCTCCATGCGAGAGTGAAGGTCAATATTTCGGCCCAAGTGCTTTGCAGAAGTCGTATCTGGTCGTTCAGAGCTAAACTGCTAAATCCTGGAATCTGCTTGGCCCAACCTGCACGAAAACAATAACATAAGATGCTGATAGAGCGAAGTAAAACTTTAAATTTCATCACTAATATATAGTACGGTCTGAACAACACTTTTACCGATTATTCCAACTAGTTCTCGATCGTACAGATCTGACAATTGGCCGAGAACTCTTTGGTCTGTCTCCAACGAATGCGAAATACTGGACACTGAAAGCATGTCCGGTTCGCAGGCAGCTAAGGCCTCGACCATCTTGTTGTCTGCAACACACGTGTGCCTTTTCGGTTAAATTGTTTTAAAATGATGTGCTAAAATATCGATGTATCAGTTATTAGCAAGTGGGAAAAATAGGAAAAATACAGACGTTAAAGAAACAATGAATTGTGACATAAAAATTGAGAGTTACAACCGAAATCAAGATAAAAAGCGGATGAGAAGTACATGATAACGACTCGATATCTTACTTATCGTTTCGGTAGGAGCTGCCGACGTTACGTTAGCTTGAAACATCGAGAACACAGTTAAAAATTAATAGCTTCTTTCCAAAGAAACAGAGAGAATGATGTATCTTTATTTTATTGGATTGGCCAAAAAGTTTGGTTCGATTTTTCACTCTATTTTTCTTTTCATCTTTGGCGGGAATAGATTAAATCAAGTAATCGTAGACCTCTTTGACGATTTGCCAACATTCTTAGCCAAATTCATATACTTGAGATAGAATGAAATGAATCGTCTCAATATCAAAATAAGTTTTGAGACAATTGTTAGTTTTTTATTTTAAACAACTTGTGTTTTATCGTAATAATTACCTCTACACGATAAAACAGCTCGTTTGAAAGAAAAAAAAACTAATAATTGTCTCAAAACTTATTTTGATTCGATTCGTTTCAGTCTATCCTACTACATTGTAGAATATAGCCGACTCAAACAGAGTAGAAAATCGGACCAAACTTTTCGACTATAATCCAATAATAGTTATCTCTCTTATTTGCCATCGTGAAATCGATGTGAAATACAGCGACATAGAAGCGTATTAAAAAAAATTACCCTCTAACGTGGCGCTGCTCTTGACAGGTGTGTAAGGATCCGTGGACCTTCTGTACTTCTGTCGGCCGCCCCTGACACGGTCCAATCTCACGCCCTCCTTCAACATGCCTTGTCGCAAGCATTTCTGAAATCTACACGCTTGGCACGCCTTCCGCCTGCGTTTGTTTATCTCGCACTCGCCGTTAGCTGGACACGTGTACTCAATATTTCCTGTAAAATTGCTGGCTATTTTATCGTAATATACGCGGTCCTGCTCCAGATAGCACCAACGGTATTTTCAAATGTCTCAGACTTGATGACGATTGTCTCTCTCACCAGCAAATTGTTGGATGCGCAATTTGTAATTCAATTTTCTTCCGCGACGAAATACGACGTTACATAAGAAAAAGACCGTTTTAAATAGTCTCATGCAATCTCTTTCGCATACTTAATCATTGATAAACTAAAGGTATAAACAGTGTATCTTGCGCCGCGTAAATAACATTTGTAGTATGTTTCTCAGAAGTGATAAGATCGCTGTCCTGTTTGTACTAACGACGGATAGAAAACTCATATGACAGCTTAACATATAAATTTCATACAATCGATGTGTTGCAACGCGTATTAACCCAGTAGTCCCTTGATGCTATCTGGACGAATTATTGCGGCCTGTAGTTGACAGATCGATAAGACTCTCTTACCTTGTATAGTCCTCTTGAAGAAGGCCTTGCATGCCTCGCAGGAGGCGACACCGTAGTGAAAACCACTCGCAACATCGCCGCAAACTAGGCAGAGCCTTCTAGGCATCATATCTTCTTCTTTAACACCGTCCTATACAGATAACGATATTAGAATAAAGCACACTCAATCCCGAGGAATTTATAAAAGAAATATCCACGGTTACGTACATCAGGAGCTCCCAAAGGTTGCGTTGTGGAAGAACAATGGTGCATTTCTGGACTCTCGGGACTACCGCTATCGCCATAATCTGGTGGAATGTCCAATTTCGTGCATATTGACTGCAAAAATGTACAATTAAAATGATAAAGTGCACGATTAATCGACGCAGTAATGTGGCTAACAATATATGTTCGATAGATTATAATGGACGATGTGCGCATAATGAATGATTAATAACTCATAATATAATTGCTACAGTTAAGCATTAATTATTAACATATATATGCAGAGTATATCGAGATATACAAAATTACAGACATAAATTTCATCGACTGATCCTTCCATCGATTTACAATTAAACTCTATTTATTAATAATAATTTCAATGGGTGTCGTCTGCTCATATATTTCTACAATTTTTTATATTAAACGTGAAAAGTGTTATACCACTTATCTGTATCAGTGACAATTCATTTTAGAGAAAAAGTTGTTCATTTCAAATCGCATATAATTGGGAAAAGTCGTCACTAGTAAATATTACAACAAAACATGATGTTCTGTGTATACGTGTTGGTCGTGCAGAACACCTTGCCGCTATACCGTATTAACGTTTAATGACAGATCCAATTTAAAGTCGTTTTTTCCTCAATTAAAATATTAAAAAAGATGATGAAAGAATCTCATAAAAATTCAAGGAAAGATCGACTACAAATTATTCAAAATGCTCGCTATTAATCCATTGAAACCACAATGCAAAAAGTTTTAATCAGAACAAGGATATCAGATTGATATTATATAATCATTAAATAGATACTTTTGTTCCGATGTACCTAAAAAAAAGCGCGTTGGACGTTACATACGAAATCATTTAAAATAAAAAAGATAAATCTTCGTAGAATTTATTTCGTTAATCACGTGTGTAAGATATTTGAAAAGAAAAAAGATTACATAATCATTTCTGTTCAAAACGCTGCGATTTGTACGAAAAGTTAGACAAACAAAAAATCATTCACTGCCACAATTCTTTAAAATGAGCTGATAAAGCTGTAGTCCCGAAATCGTTGGGACGATTCATTGGGAAACTCATTAATGAGTTTTGGACGTTGATGCGGTAACGCGACGGTGCACGTCCTCTGGGCGTCCCGTCATGAGGAACCGATCGACCGAGTTCTCTCAACTACTTTAATACCTCCTGATGCTGAAGGGTCGTAGTAGGCGAGCATACTTGATAATTTTGCGTAGGTGTCGTTGGATTGTCGACTTCCTGCTTGATGTTCGGCATCGTCGTTCTGTTATTCCCAATCATACTTTCCGTAGTAGCGCCAGACATCATACAGACCTGTCGAGAGATACGAAAGAGATAACGTAGATTCTATTCCTGTGGCGTCGACGAGGACGTATCTCGTATATCTACGGATACGTATATCGCGAATCTCAATAGAATTATTGCAAAAAAAAAAAAAAAACAAAGAGAAAAAAGAGAGAGAGTCCGGTTATTCGTAAGCTGACGGAACGGACTGGGACAGATTGGCATCGTCGTGAGTATCGTCGCGAAATATAATAAGAGTGGTCCATCGCGCCCGCTGCGATCTTCTCTGCAACGTCGACGGTTGCACCTTTTTTGCGGCCGCTATATTTAAGTACGGCCAACGCCTTGAGCATTTTTAGAATTGACTTCGGAGAATTCGCGGTAGCGCGCCAGCCAATGCCTCCCGGCGAAGATCGCGGCCTTTTTTTCCTCCACGAGCTGATCTATCTGCGTACGCATTCGAGACGAGAGAAGCCCGGTCCATCGGAAAACGTGAAAACTGAGAACACTGGCGTATATTACTACACACCGCTACGAGCACAAGATATCATTACCTAAGGTAACCGCTGACTCGATGGTAACTCTAGCCACTATTTCAGATATCAATGTTACGCACGTGTATGTGTAATATATATATGCGCGTCTGTGTACAATAACACTTGGATTTGCAAACAAATTAATTTGTTTGCCTCCGTTTGTATGGCCGAACACGTCTTTAACGATCACTGAAGTAGCTTTCACATGCTTACAGGCGCTCTCTCTCGAGTTCAAAATAAATATTCGAATCCTAAATGTACTTCATGTACATACTCTTGTCTATAAGAGATCCAAAATTCTCCGGCACGTCCAATGTTCCCCGTCGACGTTACTTGAGAATGTTTCACTCGCGCAAGAGCGACTTCTAATATACACGCACACACAATTGCAAGTAACACAGCAATAAAATAGAAACGTGCGTATGATTAGTCTTCTCCGTTTTTTCTCGGATTGATTGTTCTTCGATGCATGTCGAGCGTATTACACTTTAGCACAAAGTCATCAATACATCATGTTATCTTGACCTTCTTTATTCTTTCTTTTATTTTTGATTTATCGCGTCATAAAAAACGTCGTAACGCTTGACTTCTCTCGTTAAAATGTAAATCAAATGTGAATATCCGCCACAAAGTGATACATCTTGAGAGCTTTGTAGTGGAACGTAAGGTTCTTGTGGGAATTTCTCGATGTGCTACATTTAAGAATAATAATTGATTCGATAACGCTATGCCATTGGACGAAACTGCGTTAATATTTCGAGCGGCTCGAGTGCGCCCTAGAATAGAGAATCGGCGAACAAAGTAACGGTGAAAGGATTGCGTAAGCCCCCTTTCTCCCTCCCTTTCTATTCGGTCTTGGTGGTATCGTGTGTCGTGCGGCCGCAGAAAGCGAGAGTTGCGCGAACGGAAGGTGGAGAGGAACGTCTAGTCGACCTTGAACTTGACTTCTTTTTCTAACACGAAGACATGCCGGACTTTCGCTTGCGTTCGCGACCACCATCAATTCGATCGGCGCAAAATTTGCAACGGAATCGCCGAGGTCGGAAAACGCGATGAGTCATGTCTCTATCGAAAGTTTGGTTACGAGAGGAATTGTATTCCAACGAAGACGGCTCCACACTTGTGTGGGGACTAGACGAGTTCGATCTGGATCAGACCGCAATATTTCACCTATCTCACCGATTCCAGACAGTAAAGATCGTTAATGTGCTGGCCGTCTCGTTCGTATTCCGGTTGTGCTCAGGATCGATTAAGTGGATCAGAATGCGTGGACTCAAAGAGATGTCGGAATCAGAAAAACGCGGCGTTTATTATATAGCTGACTCACTTCTCGTTGTCGCTCATAATTATAGATCTGTTTTCTCGCGATTACGGCGACACAAATACGAGCAAAGCCGATAATCTCGTGCCTGCTCCCTCCGCCGCTCTTCAGACGCGGCTCTAAAAAGGGATGGCCGATCGCTAAAACGGGCTTGCACTTGACGCGGGATGTGTTGGTGTACGACCGGCCCTATGTCTATTACAATATATTCCAGCGAATGGCTAAGGAAGGGAAAGGGTTGCGTAAGTGTTCTCCTCCCTCCGTTCGATCCACGTTTGATTGAGAGCTCGAGAGGAGCGGATGGGAGTGACTGTGTTGTATGTGTGTGTGTATTTGTAAGAGATTGTGAGAGAGGAGGAGGAAAGAGGAGATAGATAGATAGATAGATAGATAGATAGATAGATAGATAGATAGATAGATAGATAGATAGATAGATAGAGAGAAAAAGAGAGAAGGCCTCGAAGCGTCTCGCCGGCCTTGAACTTGACTTTTCTGCGAGAGCGAGAAGCTGTCGCACGCGTTCGCGAAGGCCGCGCGGAGCCACGGCATCGCAATTTTAGACGCCGCCGACTGCCGGCGGAAACGGCCGACAACCACGACCTTGGGCCTCTCAATCTCGTTTTATCTCGTTTTATCTCCTCCTCTGTCCTACCTTCCTGCTGCCTGCGTGTCCGTGACTCTCCTCCGTTCGCTGCATCACATCGACGCGCAACGGCGGAGCGCGACGCGACGCGGATCCTGATGCTGCGCTACCGACACCTTTCACGGACACCACCGACGCGACGCGACGCGCGCTGCCTGTCTCCGGTCACTGAATAAGCGGAATCACGAAAAACACCGCGTACGTCCACCACGAATCATCCGGACATTGCGCTAAGTGGTCGGCGAAACGACCCGACCCGACTTAACGGTGCGAAGTACCGTCAATTTAATGTGATTTTTTTTTTTAGTCCGTCTCTAGAAAGATTTTCAGTAGAACAATTCTTTGATCTTTATCTGTATACATATGCATTGGTGTCGCGAACAACTCCGAATTATTCGGCTATCTGGGAGCCCGAAATGTCAATTATCGGTATATGATGTAATCCGTCGCGTCGAGTGTGTGTTTAGGAAATGTCATTATCGCGATATAATTACGGAGTCGTGGTATGTGGCGTCACGCATACTCGAATTAACAGATGAGTGCACTCTACCGACGCGGGGGCATTAATACGCGTTGAAATAATAAACGCGTGATTGCTCGAATATAATTGCGTTCTCACAACAAATAGAATAACGGGCCATTGGCGTCGTGCGTATACCGTAAACGAGGACACCGGTAACATTCTGATATCATATGAGCGATTAAAGATCAAGAAAGAAAAAAAAAAAAGCGTCGCGCAAATGAATAAGAGTAAATGTTCGCGCGATCGTTCAACGAACGCGCATCTCGTCGCTGAAGTGCAATTATTTAATCGGCATGCTGATCAGATCGCGGTTGCTACTCGAGTTGATCGTGCTCCAATCGCGAGAGTATTCTCCAGCCTTCGCTGTCGAAATCTTCAAGGCTCGCTGCGTGAAACTCGTCGCAGTCGTTTTCGAGAACAGGTCGATTACGTAAGCGAGAAAAAGCCTCCCAGCACGCGGCGCGGCGCAACAAAAGCGACAAGAGGAAAAACGGCTATTTCACCCGGCGAGTGCGAAAAACCGTCATTTCGATACAACGACATCGATCAGAAGGGAGAAATTCATCGATACTTAACACCTGAATAACGGAGTAATTAACAAAATAAAATATCAATCGCGCGGAACTCAAACGTTTCTTCGAAGCTTTCGACGCTCTTTCTCTCTCTCTTAGCAATGTTAAATTTTCGAGATGTTTACGTTCATTGCCGTCCCCGCCTCGATCGTTAATTAGGAAAAAAGATAACGGAGATTAGAGATAGATGCTAATAGAACGAAGAAATAAGACATGACTGGATGACGCGCGCGCACAAGTAAAACGGTATCGTGTAAAACGTGTAAATTGAGATACGTAGCGGTTAATATCGGTTAATAAACAGCCGCATATCTGTTGCCAGGTGCGATATCGGCCGATAGAGTGCAATTCGCATAACTGTCGCAATAACGCACACTTCTTCGCCGCCAGCCGAGAGAGAGACCTGCCTTAAACCGCCCACATCGTCGACACACCGAGGGCCCGAAAACAATGAACATTTTTGCACCGGCGACAATGTGTGTGCCCAAGTGATTATCGCGCGCGTTATCGCGACGGATATCGAGGAAAAGTCTAGCCGGTCAAACGCACGCGAGCGGCATATCGAGTATCGACCGTCCTTTTTTGCTCGGTCTGCGGAATAAACGTCGCCTGCTGTTGCCTTCCCTTCCCATCCCTCCCCCTAATATAAAGTATTACAACCCGCGCGGCATTTTTCCAACACCTCGCGCAAGCCCGACGATCGTGCCACGATTTGATCAATTAATTAATCTCCCTACAATCGCATCCTCGCGACACCGCGGTGTGACAATTTTCACAATTTGTTACGCGTTGGTCCTTAGAAAAGAAATAATTACTTTGCTCCTTTTTTCCAATTTGACTGTTTGCTCTCTCGCTTCTCTCTTGCTGTAGCATCGTGGAAACGTCAAACTGCGCCATTCCCGAAATAATCGGCAACAAGTCGACGACGTTATCTATGAATTATTATAACCGTCTTGTCCGCCCGCGAAGTCGGAATACCGCGGCTCTCTGTGTTATGCACGTAGGTGGTTACGGAATTAGAACGCGAAAAGAACAGATCGATCCCTCGAGGATGAAGACCCTGGGTCGCGGTCAAGGCCGCAGCCTTGGCGAGAACTACGCTCCGATTTCGCATCGATCTCATCCAATAAAAATAGCGCGATAACATAAGGCCGTGTGATTTCGCGGTGTTAAAACGGCCGTGGGTATACTGCAAATATACACGGAATATGCGACACGGAAGCGATAAACGTCTCTTGGAAGTCTTAAATGTTTGAAGGTTTCATTTCCGTTTTGAATGATTCATAAATCACTGCCACACAGACGGCACGAATTTGGGCAGTGAATTAGATTTAGCACGTGAATTGTTTCATTTCTTTTTATATGAATTCACAATTTCATATCAGGTCGGCAAAATAAATCTTAATTTCAGGTGTGATGCAGGGAAGAAAATTGATTTAACTGTCTTCATATATAAACTCGAAACTGGCGCGGGATTTTATTATGTAATATATCAAATAAGTCTATATAATTTTAGAAGGTCTGCACTAGACTCACCCGCAAAAATAACTACTACTCTCTTAATAGATAAAATAATAAATAGATATTACAAGAGCACTGTCGAGCGCTTTCGACGAAAATCCATACACACCTACAAAAAATCCCGTCTAAAAAAGTTATTAAAAACTTTACAAGAAAATGACTCGTACCATTCGTGTAAAACAGCACTTCTAACATTTTACTTTCGTCATCTGTTAAAACTACTATTGATTACCATTGATAATGACATCAGTATCTTTTTACATCACGAGATTTAAAAAGAACATCTACAGAGGGAATCAATTGGCCACAGTCGGGTCTAAACAAACATCCCCAACAGGATTAATGTAATCCTGCATGTCAAAGATAGGCTAGATTTTTCACTAGTATTATCACCAGATCACCAAGCAACTTGATCACTTACCAGGAAACTTCACCGATGTAAAAAAAAAAAAAGAAAAAATAAAATACGAAAAATCGTCGGCGGGGTTTGAACCTCCGACGGTAGACTGATCAGCCAACAGGAGGGAGGAAGGGAGGGGGAGAGAGAGAGAGAGAAAGAAAGGGAGATGGTAGGCTTCACCTCGATCAACGAGCGGCGGAATCGCGCTCTTGGTGTCGAGTTGTATCGCTGGTGGGGAACGATAATAATCGTTCTCTTCAGAGCGGCGCGGTGGCCCGGAGGGGAGTCAAGTTTAAGGCCGCGAGACGTCGATGACGTCATCTTAGAAGAAAGAAAGACAGAGAAAGAGACAGTGAGAGACCGGGGAGGGGGAGGGGGAGGGGTGAGCAAGTCCTAACCTTGGACAATGTGCGAAACGGGCCAAATAATCGGGCGGACAGGTACGTTCCCGACATAGAGTCGATCGACGATGCCGAGGCAAGCACATAGAGAGCGGCCAAACCTTCCGATAACATAGATCGCTCTGTTTATACAGGGTGTTCTCGTAAGACGCGCTCGTCGAGTGTGATACCACGGTGTATCGGTGGCGCGTTGCGTATCGCGTGTATCAAGATCGCTCGCCGAAATCGTTCGTTTTCACGTTATGAGGCAACACAGCGCGATGTATTTCTCTCCTATTTTATTCTCGTTGATAATTGTTGAGAGAAGCGATTAATGAGCGAATAATGAGAACAAACACCGCTCGTTCTTCTTCCTTTTTTCTGTCCTTCTTTTGTGCACTTTTCACCACGATCGATCGATCAATCGACGAGCACCCTTGCCGCAAACGCGACAATGCCGGCACTCGAGGTATCTCATGACTCTGAGATTCGCCCGTCGACGTCGGGTGTATGAGAAATGCATCAGCGATCGCTGATCACCGTATGCACGTGTAGTCTGTGTAAGAGGCGACCTTCGCATTGCTACTCTATCACGGCCACGTTTCGCTTCCTACTCGCGAGCACTTGTTTATGCGCAACTAGCGATGTGTCGTAATACCTTTTCCAATAAACCGGCTAGAATTCGCGCTAAGTGTTCGATATTGTCTCCTTCCGTTTAACTTTTTATATCTATGTCTGAACTGATAATCACGTCATTAACTTGGTGCGAAAGATAAATCGCGCTCACGGCACTAATTTCAGCGAAATTTTTAATTAATCGTAATACAATCACCACTAAGTCCAACATACTTTTCTCATCTAAAGAAAAAGTTTCCCCAATTTCCTCTTTCAGAAGTCTCAAGTTGGTAATTTTGTCCGAAACGGAATTGGATAGAAGAAGACGACAATGCGCTTTAGTTACATCACTGAAATTGATTTCTCCTTAAAGAAATTGCTAGAGCACTCTGAGAATTATAAGCGACCGTGAATGGAGAGCTTCTCGCGAGCCTCAGTGATACAAATAGATAATAGAAATTGATAATAGAAATCTCAATTTCGAAGCGCCACGAATATCAAGATTTGCTCATCAAAAACTGATAACACGAATGCGATAAAGTAAGGCAAAGTCGCGCTTTCTCGCGGTTTGTCTCGCGAGATCTCTCGAGCACGCGTTCATATCCCAAACACACGAGCGTCGGCGTGAACTCTTCGTTAACCCGACATGTCTTGAGACGAGACAAATAATATGCATCATTATATGATCATTATCGATTCGAAAAATATCGAATCGACAGAGTTCAAGTACACACAACCGTGAAGATCGAGCTGAATTCGCGCATCGTAGGCGCATCATAGTCGAGACGCTAAATAATATCGGCGATGATAACGTAAACATGGTATTTGGTTATATCGCTCTTCGTGGTGGACTGCCTTCTTCCCCTCCTCTTCCTCCTTCTTTCATGGCCACGTGGAGTTGCGTAAGAATCGCGACGCGTATGGCGGTGTGGGTGTGTGCAAATGCGTGCGTGATGCGTGCATGCGAACACGACGCACCACTATCGCGACTATTGTCCATTTAAGAGAAACACTGTCGGGAATCACTCGCGAGAGTCGAATGCGGACGAATGAAGCCTGAAGAGAGAGCCGTCGGAAAAGTAATGGCTCGAAAATAGCGCGGGTACTTCTCAAGTGGGCACCAATAACTTGGACTCGATAGGCAAGAAAACAAAGTCGACTCCTATTATCTCTGCGGGCAGATAAAACAATTGGTGCAAATTGGGTAGAGAAGACGTCGGAAACTTTTTCTTAAAGTGACGGAAGTGTATCCAAGTAGAGTGATGATTATTTCAACTGATAACAATTGAAATAATCAAATGATTATTAACACTGTGTTCGACGCGACGCGAGCACTCCGAAAATCTCTTGTGACACATGCACGGAAAAAAATAATTTGCTGCAGCAGCAAACTAATTTGCTACATATGGACAATTAAATATAATTCGCTGTTAGCTACTTTTTTGCTGCAGGAACCGATTTTCTTGCTATGATAACAAGAAAATCTGCTCCTACAGCAAGAAAAGTGGCTAATGTAGCAAATTTGCTACATGGCAAATTTGCAGATGGCCAATTAAACATAATTTACTGCTTTAGCTACTTTTTTTGTTGCAGGAGCAGATTTTCTTGTTATCATAGCAAGGAATTGGCTCCTGCAGCAAAGAAAAAGCTAATACAGCAAGTTATGTTTAGTTGTCCATATGTAACAGATCTTTTTTTTCCGCGTGATTTATCGAATTTTTTCGTTCTCCCCGAAAATAAAACAGTGTCAGAGCACACTGTTATATAAACGACAAGATGTTCTTTCTTTTTACAATTATATAACGCCACGGAGAACAATAATTCGATAATCAGTCGAAGAAGAAAAAGGGTAGCGGCGCGTGTACATGTCGTCGTCGGCGATCATAAATTTCGGCGCGCACAACGTAAGCAATGCAATTGATCCACATGACATCAGGCGCTCTTTCGTGCGGGCCGCTTCTCGCCCGCGAGAAGACGCGTGTATCGGCGGCTGCGCGAATCTTTCTTGATCGTCAAACGAAGCGCGAAATCGTCGCGAGTGCGTTCGCACTCGGCGAATGCGTTGGGGAGTCCAAGACTGCCGGATGCTCGGAGTACTTGGGCAGATTTGAGATTAATTTTGCGTTGGTGCTTCCTTCTGCACCGAGGTGCGACTCCGCGATATATATTTCGCACAGAAGTTTAAATCGTTTCTGTGTGTGCGTGTGTGTGTGATCGTCAATAACCGAGCAATTATCGACATCTGTGATTCGGCGTCTTGATGCATCATCATAATCGTCGCGTAATTGTTATCTTTCAATTATGAAATTTATTGCGAAGATAAGCGTTTAGGAGCAACGGGGACAAAGGCAAAGAAACGAGGAAGCAAAGAGGCGCTCGAGACAGCGAAAGCTCGTCGTCCGGGCACAATACTAGCAGCCAAACGCGCGCTCCTTCAGACCGTGATCACAACAAACAATTTTTTTCCCTCTCGATATTCCCTATAAAATCTAGATCGCGGAGAAGCTTCGCAGATACTCGTATGTATCTCATACGACAATCGAGTCGTATGGATTATGATGGTACCTCATAAACTCTCTTCCATCCTCGATAATATTGTATTCTAAGTGCAATTTCGTAGAAGCGTGCAGTCGCGCGCACTCGCGAAATTTTTCATTTCGCAAGATTTCCCAGCGGATCGGCGCGAATTGACGAGCGGCGGAGGAATTAGACTCGGGACAGATTACCTAACAGGTCGCGACTCGTCGTAACGTAATAATGACCGACTTGTCGAGAGATAAACGACTGCGCCGACGTAAGGATCGAAGCCGGCATGCAGTTTCGGTGAGCTCGATTTCCGTTGATGTCGCCACAAAGCGGCGAGAACCCGAGGGAGAATTTTCAGCCGCCACGTTTCATCTGCTCGCGAATATACGATATCGTCGCGTTTCACAAAATTCACAGAAGAAAAGGACGAACGTGAGGGATCACGCGTGCGCGCGCGCGCACTTACGGCATCCGAATCTGTATTCGACGAAAAGACCCCGCTCTAGCGATATCGACGCTGGACTATATATCTATATTTTACGCTCCTTCGACGAGAGAATCGTAAAGGCCGGGCCATAAAGGTCGAAATCAAATCGCGCATAAGCCGAGAAATAACGCGCGATCGTCGTGAAATCGCACGAGGAAAATCATCGAAATCACGCCACACTGACTCGATAATCGCTTTATCAAAATACAACCGCCAATCGTATGATCATCGATACAAGGTGCGCTATTTTTTCACTGACAGCGCGGATCCGCGATAGCCTCCATTCTCCGTGTTCTCACTCAAAGGGAGCTGTGAGTACAGCAGGTGAGGATGGCGCGGCGCAGCGCAGCGCGCGCAGCACGTAAACAAAGCCACGAGATCGGCGATGGTGCGGAGGAGGATGAAAGAGAAAGAGAGAGAGAGAGAGAGAGAGAAAGAAAGGGGGGAGAGAGAGAGACGTTACGTGCCATAATCCACGTACCTACATACGACACTTACCACGTCGTACATCCACGCGTCCATGGCTGTCTCGTTCCACCGTGGCACCCAAAAAAAAAACAGATGCACGTACGCCTCACAACCAGAATCGACGGCGCGATCGCGACATTCGGCACTAATTAATCGTCCAGCGATTCGTCCGTCCGCGGCAACGCGGTGCGACACGTATGGGCGAACGAGCGATCCCGTGTGTACTTAAAAGCACTCTCGCACCACGACGTACACGCCACCGCGGGCCGGACGCGACTGAAGGCGCTAACATCGGCGCGCTAAGTGAATCCGGCGGGTGCACGGCGGACTGTCGCGTCGCGACGCGACGCGACGCGCGAGACGAGAGAGTCGATGCCGCGCAGCTGCGTTCGTATCGATGCGCGCGATATACAATAGCAGAAAGCCCAATTTCTCATATCTTCGTTCATTATCCTCGCTTTATATATCGTCGGAGCTAGACGAATAGAAGTCGGAGTCGTGCCATTGGACGGTAACTCCGTCGTTATCAAATCACATACGGCACGAAGTTCCAATATCACTTTATTCAATTAACGACAATAAAATCTTTTGGTGTAAATGTTCGTGCCGTTTGTCGTCGCGTTCATGCCGAGGTTTACTTCGATTCAATCTTTTTCGTATAGAGAAGACCGTCGTAATTTTTGTATCGCGTCAATTGTCCCGACTTTCATCACGTATTTATTCGCACCGAGCAAATACCGTAACGCAACAGCGATATTACGTTAGTTACATAAAAAGTAACGGCCTTGCCAGAATCTGCAATAACATTCTGCCGTTGCAATTGCAACGAATTAGGCAACGTCGAAAGATATCGTTTCCTTATCGCATTTATCGCAGATAAAACGCAGCGAGACAATCTAAAAGATGTTACCGTCTCCGGCGAACGCCGGCGTGCAATGTCATTTTGGGAGGAATCATGGCCACTGCCAATCGGTCGTTGACATTATGGCTGCCGTATCACCTTGATACGGCTTAAGTTTTATCGTCTCAACCTCGAGCGACTTTTCGTATCTACGCTGATTTGTACATCCTCTCTTTCTCTTTCCCTCTTTGTCATTGTATTATGCTGCACTCTTTTCAGGAAACAAGGAAGTATCACATGTTCATGAAGCATTTTCGTACAATTCTCATGATATTACCGATCACTTCTACAATGACTCATTCCAATAATCCGCCAATCATAATACATAAATAAAAGTTATTAGAGTAATAGGAAAAATATCCACCAGATAATTCGTTTTTATCCACTTAATTAACATGTATTAGTGTATAACATCCAAATTAAGCGGCTAAACTATAGAGAACGTCGGAACCGTTGACTGTATTAAGTAAATTATATTATAAATCTAATTAAATAAAATCATTAAAGATTTAATACCATGCAAATAAAAAAAATAGCGTTAATAATTATTAAAGCGTCGGACACAAGTTGTACTAATTTATTATCCCTCCGGAAAATCAGGTCGTCAATGGTTTTAAATAACTATCATCATCGTCCTCGATCTAGAGAAGGAAGAATTCGTAGATCCGTAGATCACTCTCCTAGGAAATATACGCTATCTTAATGACGTCTCTCTCTCTCTCTCTCTCTCTCTCTCTCTCTCTCTCTCTCTCTCTC